>NW_007726203.1:641367-644930 GCF_000696425.1 Galeopterus variegatus
CCCGCGGCTCGTGCGACCGCCGCGCGCCCACAGTGGCGCTTCTGCGGGCGGCACAGAGAGCGCATGGGGCCGTGTCCCAGGCTCCCCGCCCCCGCCAGCCCTCCACGCCCTCCCAGGACCCCGCGGCCTGACCGGGGAGCTTGGGGAGGACGCGGTCGGATCTCCGCAGCAGGCCCGCCTCTACCGGGAAGGTCTCCTTGAGGGTCTTCTGAGGGTGAGAACCGCAGGATTGGGCTCCCATAGGAGGGCCGGAGTCCCTCGCCAGGATCGTAGGGCTGGAAGCCCGCATGGGCACCAAGGGAGGCCCTCCGACGGGGTCAGTGGTGGGTCATGCACTGGGAAGCCTCTGGTTGGGAGGAGCCGGGACGCCCAGTCGGGGTCACCCCAGAGCCACTCACCTGGAGCTGCCTGAATTCGTCCCAGCTCCTGCGCACCAAGGTGTCGCTGCCATCTGACCAGTGCACGGAGAAGGCAAAAGTCTGTGAGACGAAAGGTTGGGGGCGCCTCAGAGGGGCTGGGCCAGGCACACCCTCCCTCCCCCTTGGGACCTGCGAGGACTGCATCAGGTCTCACCTGAAGCCGCTTGATCTGCACCAGGGCTGCCCCATGCACTGACACCGGGTGCCGGGAGCCTGCCATCGCTGTGGCCTCCTGGGTTTTGGGCTTCTGGAGTGGGTGGGGAGTGGCATAGGATCCCGCTGATTCCCCGCCCTGGAGCGGGCTCCCCGCACCCGGAAGACCGGCTGGAATGGAATTCCCCACCTGCAGTGTCTCTATGGAGCTGCCCTGCCCTTGTGTCCTTGTGTCGCAGCTTCCTTGCTGTCTACCAAGCCCAAGACCTGGGGAATAGAGCACAGGAGCACAGGGCTTGGGGGTGCCCAAGGCAGAGCTGGTAGGAGAAAGAACAAGCTACCAGGCCCTGGAAGTGCGCAAGGCTGTGTCCTGAAGAAGGGGCGGTGTAGGCTGGGACTGCCACCTGGGGCTGTCCTGCCTGAGTCTGGCCATGGGAAGAGAGAGGAAAAGGAAGGGCCATCAAAGTGCCACCTGGCCAGGCCCAGCCCACCTCTCAGGGCTCTCCCATGCTCTTCCTAGTGCTTGAACTGGTGTAACCTTCTACCAGGGTGTGTCCAACCCCTGTCTTTGAACTCACCTGTGGGGCTCTGAACAGTTGTCATCCAAAATTTCTGACTTAATCTTTAAGTTGGTGTAAAGGTCTCTTAATGTCCCCAAGTCATAGAAGAGGAAATTTGTATTAAATGGATAATTATTGTGAGTTTTTCTGTACATGTTGGGGGAGGGGCAGACCTCATAGGATTACCCCAGTGGTTCCTCTGCAGTGGGGAGATTTAGGCAGAGGAATAGGGTCCATCTTTGCCATTGGGTCACTAGCACTGCTTTAAGAGCCACCTCTGAATGAATGATTTATCACAACTTACTGCAAGCACAACCTCTGCAGTCAAGAGTGACCCATTTCCCCATCAATAAGGGTGGGTGTGGGAGGCCCTGGAATTCCTTGACAGAGGGCTTGCTCAGGTGCTCCACCTTTCTGGGCTGCTTCCTTATAATGATTTCCAGAGCCCCATTCAACCCTGGTGTACAGTGGTTCTTCCTAGTGCTAGGGACACCAGCACTGGTGTTGGGATTTTCCCTACACCAGCCTCTCCAGAGAGGAGTTAGCCTCTGGGGCATCCCTCCAGGAAACCGTCTTGGCCTCAACAAAGCATCTTTGTGTGTCTGTCCCATCAGTGGCTCTGAAGCTCTCGAACCTCCCCTGGTCTTGGCCCAGGCAATGAACACCTGCTGATACAGGCCTGATTTGCAGAGTGTCTTCAACCCAGCTGTCACCCTCTCCCCAACCTCAGCTGAAGGCCCAGCTGGCCTGGTGGGGTCCAGGACAGGACAGACTCTGCTCCCCTGAAGACAAAGGAGAGAAGCTGGGGAAGGGCAGGATTTATTCCCAGCTAGAGACATAGAGGGGTTCTGAAGCCCTCTCCCCACCCCAACTGACAGCCTCATGCTCCACACCCCCACCAACCCTGGATACTTTCCTCTTTCTCCTCTCCATAGCCCTACCCTCTTCACTCACAGAACAACTGCAATAGCCCCCCACCCCCAAACCTGTGCTCCTCACTTGCCCCTATAAGATCCTCATGGCTAGCTTAGCATCAGCACAGCCAGGTTAAGCAACTTTCCCCCTTTCTCCTCCTCCCCTTTCCCTTTTCTGCTCCAGGAATTGAGCAGCGAAATTCCTCTCCTGGCTTCTTCGGGCTGGAGCGCTTTGCGCTGATATAGTAACGACACTAATTAGAAGCCTATGCCTTAACCGACCAGGCATTATCAGACTACAAGGGCTGTGTCACCTTGCATACCACTGATTTCAAAATTGCCCATTATTCTGTCAGAACTCTCAAAGCCTTATAAACCCCTGCTTCCCTTTATTTGGGGGAACTGATCTGGCTCAGTCTCCCCTCCACATAAAACTTTTTGGCTGAAATGGCGCCTGGCTCAAGTCTCTCTCTTTCCCCTTTCTCTGTCTCACCGAACCTAACAATAGCCAGAGGAATCTGCAAAACAGAAATTAGATAACATCCGGGTAGCCTTGCCCACAACTATACAGAACCTTCCCACTGCCCATAAAATAAATTCCAGTCCCCACAGCAGCCAGCAAAGTCCTTTGTGGGTTGCTGTCCGCCTGTGGACCTCCCCTCCCACCACCTTCTTCAGCATCCTGCCCCGCCGGCCTTTATGCTCCGGCAAAACGCGAAGACTCTCCCATCTTGGGCTTGGCCGTGAAGGTGCTCCTCAGCTCATTACTCACCCTTCAGGCCTCTGCCTAAGGGTCACCTCCTTCAACGAAGCTTTTAGGATATACCACACCCTCTGCATAGCCCCAAGCAGTTTGTAATTGACGTTTATTAGTGTGACTCCTCTGTCTTGACCACTGACTGCACTATGAACCGAGAAGGTCAAGGACGGAGTCTTGTTCCCGGTTCTGCTCAGAGCCCGGAACAGAGAAGGCATTGCACAAATATCTGCCGGGTGGAATGCGTCAGCGCATGGAGGCAGAGGCATCCCTAAGGCCGCTCCCGAGGTGGGCTTAACCCCTTATCAACCCTGGGGCCACAAAGTGCGAGCCCGCGGCAGTCAGCACACGCAGTCTCCTCTGCGGTCGCGGCCCCGCCCCGCGTTGCCAGGGCGTCCGTTGCCATGGCGCCGGTCTCCGAGCAGAACCGCGCGCCTAGCGCTCTAGCGCGAGCCGCAGTCTGTGCGGTCACGCCCCGCCCCGTGTTGCCCTGACGCCGGGCCCCGGCAGGTGGGCGCGCCCCTCAGCCGAGGGAGCAGAGCCCGGCCGCGGGCGCGCGGGACGTTTAGAGTGGAACGATGGGGGCGTCGCGGGCCGCAACGCGGACTTCGCCCGGGCCTCAGCCCGAGTCCATAACGCGCCGGCGGCGCCGCTTCCACAGCACGCTGCTCTTTTACTGGAGGAAGGGGGAGCGCCGCCACGAACGACGCAAAGCGGGCACGGGCCGGGGCACGAGGGCCCGGGGTGCGGGCAGGACGCG
>NW_007726203.1:645254-651510 GCF_000696425.1 Galeopterus variegatus
CGCGCGCGCTGGCCTGGAGGCCGACCTGGAGGCCCCTCTGGCGGCCGAGCTGGCCCGGCAGGCTTTGCGCGAGCAAGATGGCGGCTCCCGGCCAGCAGGGAGGATTCGGACGCGGGAACCTTTTCTCCTTCCTGCCGGGCGGCGCGCGCTCCGAGGTGATGGACGACTTGGTGACCGACGCGCGGGGCCGGGGCGCTCGGCGGAGAGACGCCGCCGCCTCGGTCCCGACACCAGCCCAGACGCCGACCTTCGACTCTCAGGTCGCTGAGGATGCCTCCCGGAGGCGGCCCTGCCGGGCCTGCGTGGACTTTAAGACGTGGATGCGGACGCAGCAAAAGGTGCAGTTGCCCTCCCGGACCTCCCAGCCGCGTCCCTCAGCTCCCACACCTTGTTCTCAGGTTCCCTGATCAGACCTCCCAAGGGCTCAGGACCCCCAGGGTTGGCTGTTCCTAAACCTTGCGTCCGAGGTAGGCCTGGTCTTTCAGCTTTCAGCTGCGCGTTGGCCGGGTCGTCTGCAGGACTCCTGTCTGAGTCAGTGGGCCACTGTCTGGGGCGGGAAAAGGGCAGCTCTGGGGGCTTCTGGTCGGGGGAGAATGAACTGACCTTTAGTTGGCCTATTTCTGCAGCGGGACAGCAAGTTTAGGGAAGACTGTCCACAGGATCGCGAGGAACTGGGCCGTCACAGCTGGGCTGTTCTCCACACCCTGGCTGCCTACTACCCCGACCTGCCTACCCCAGAACAGCAGCAAGACATGGCCCAGTTCATACATTTATTTTCCAAGTTTTACCCGTGTGAAGAGTGTGCTGAAGACCTAAGGAAGAGGTAAGCACGTCTGCAGGGAACAGAGCATTGCACCTGGGCCTGGGGCCCCTGGCTGATGTCATAGAGGGGAGCCTAGAGAAGTAGATGCAGAGGTGGCAAAGGGTTGCTGAGGAGCAGGGACCGCCAATAGACTGAGGGGGGATGGATTGGATTATCTGAGTTATCTTCTCCCCTCAAAGGTCATGCTGCCTAGATCTGCTGCTGGGCGCTGCTGCTTTCCGCACCCACAAAACTCCCGGAAAGGGCTTCCCTCACATGGTCGTTTGCTTAGCACTGATGAAGGCTCCAGGAGGTTAGGGAGAACTCCACTTTGCCTGACTTCTCTAGCAGGACTGCTGGTTTTAAGATCTCGGGAACCTACTGCTTTTGCTCCTTTTTTTTTTTTTTTTTTTGACTATGGTAAATAGTCTTGCTTTCTTGCATTCTTTTTTTGCTAGTTTTTTATTGAACAATAAAGAAATTACTAATTTTTGCATATTGATTTTGTATCTGACAACATTACTGAAATAAAAAGCTCTAAGAGTTTCTTTGATAGTCTTTGGGTTTTACTGTATACAGGATGATGTCATCTGCAAAAAGGGAGAGTTTGACTTTGTCTTTTCCAATGTGGATACCCTTGATTTATCAGCAACCACACTCTAACCAACTGAGCTAACCAGACAGTCCTGCTTTTGCTTCTAAGAGCCATCTTTTCCTCATTGAGGATCACAAGGGCTGTGTGTGGCCCTTGTAGGCGTTTCTAGGTTGGACATGTAAGGCAGTTGCCCTTGCTGTTTGAAGCTTGGGCATTTAGAATGAGGTCTTTTGCTCAAGTGAGGCACTAGGGCCAAATGTGCTAAGAAAAATCTGGGGGCTGGCAGGTTAGGTCAGTTGGTTATGGCACAGTGCTATAACACCAAGGTCAAGGGTTTAAGTTCCTATACCTATGGCCAGCTGCCAATAAAAAAAAAAAATACAACAGAGGAGTTAAAGATTAAAATAAATGTAGAGGTGTGGCCAGTTAGCTCAGTTGGTTGGAGTGCAGTGTTACAACACCAAGGTCAAGGGTTCAGATCTCCATATCGCACCCAGGCGCCAAAAAAAAAAAGAAACAAGTCTTGTTTTCAGTTACATGGTTGTGCCAGCCCCACCCCGTCTATGCTCTGCCTGAGGCCAGGAACACTGGGATGTGGCTTCCTGATTGTTATAAGGTTGTAAAGTTGCCTGGTCTGTGCTTTAATATCTTGCCCAGGGCCCTCCTTATTAAGGTTTCCCACGCTGCCCAGGTGGGTGTTTGAGCAGCCCTGGGAGACCACCAAGCCCAGGAAGCTGCAGGGTCAGTTCTGTTCTGGGAAATCCTGCCCTTGGAGCACGATGGCACTCCCAGGTATAGCTCCCAGTAGCGCCCCAGCACTGCCCTCAGGAGCAGCAAGGAGCTGGCAGGGACAGTAGAGCCACTGCCTCCTCCCTTCATGTGCTCCCCCTGCTCCCTGCAGGATAGGTAGGAACCAGCCAGACACTCGCACCCGGGCAAGCTTCACCCAGTGGCTGTGCCGCCTGCACAATGAGGTGAACCGCAAGCTGGGCAAGGCTGAGTTCGACTGCTCACAAGTGGATGAGCGCTGGCGCGACGGCTGGAAGGATGGCTCCTGTGACTAGAGGGTGGCCAGCCAGGGCCTGCAGGGCCCCCTGGCTGCGGAGGGGCAGGGCACTCATTAAAGTGCATCAGAGCCAATTCCTGTCGTGTCTCAGTTGGGTGGTCCTCAGGACACTGCCCGTGGGGCCCGTCCCCTCTCAGGTTTGGAGTATGAGTGGAAGTGTCCACTGCAGGCACCCTGACAGCCTCTCCCCAGCCAAGGCCCCGTGGGGCTGCAGGTGAGAGAGGTGGGAACAGCCCAGGCTGCCCCTCACCATTTAGGATGGAGCCTTCTGCCCACCCCACACCCCAGCACCTAGTTCCCCACATGGGAAGACAGCAGGCGTGGCTTGGCTTCTCTGTGCCTGTTCCTCGAGGCTAGGGATGCCTGCAGTGCCACAACCTTGGTGGTTCTGTGATGTTACCACTTTAGAAATGAGGCCGGGCTAGCTGGTTGGCTCAGTTGGTAGAGCATGGTGCTAACACCAAGGCGAAGGGTTTGGATCCGCATACCTGCCAGCTGCAAAAAAGATTCAGAAATGATGCCTGGTGGCTGAGCTCTCCACTCTGCTCAGTCCCTACAAGGAAAGTTCAGGCAGGGCTTTTTTCTGAGGGCCCACCAGCCATGCTGCCCACCCAGGTCCTTCCATGGCTGTGCCAGACCTGTCAACAGTGGCTTCATGGGGGCAGCTTTCTCAGAGTTTGAGACCAAAATAAAATGCTGGAGAAGTGACTGAGAACATGGCTTCTGTGTGTTTTGTGCTGGGGCTCACAGTGATGGGCAGGGCCTGCTCCTGACCCTGTGCTCAGCTAAGTCCTCCCGTCCAAGGTCCTGGCTCCTTAGAGGAAGGAGAGGTCCTGAGGGGAATGGGCCAGGGTATTTCAGGAGCAGCAAGGAGGCGAAGTGGCTGGGGCAGAGGGAGCCCGAGAGCTGACGGGGTCAGAGAGGTCTGTAAGAGCCCAGCACAGACTTGGCTTTTACTCCCAACTCCCATAACAGGAAGCTCTTGGAGGTTTGGAGCGAGGTATGGCACAGAATGATGTGATTTTTGAAAGGTCCTTCTGGCTGCTGAGCTGGGATGAGGCAGGTGACGGTGGGAGCAGGGAGTCTGGTTAGGAAGCCAGGGCCGGTACCCAGGTGACAGCTGATAAGAGACTCATCCAGGGTGGGAGAGGACCCTGGGTACATTGAAGGTAGAACCGGGGAATTCCCAGTGTGAGAAAGGAGCCAAAGGAGACTGGGCATTTCAGTCAGAACATCTGGCATTTGCTTTGTGCATCAGTGAGATGGAGAAGGCTGTGAGTGTAGCAATTTGGAAGTGAACTGGACCCAACTTTTGGGCCTCCCTGGGTCTGCTCAGCTCCACCTGCCCCAGGCCTTGGCTCCAGAACAGCCCAGCAACAAATCCAGGCCCCTGTGTCCCTGTGGTGTGTCAACCTCTCCCTGGGAGACGGCCAACCTTGGCATGACCTAATGCCTCACCCAGAGAGAGCTGTAGTTCCTCCACCCAGATGGCCCCGTGGGGGTGCTGGCTTCTGCAGGGGCTGCCCAGAGGGGCCAGGGACACAAATGACAGGGCGCAGAAGCAGCCAGCATAGAAGTTTCTTCTTTCCCCCAAGACTTCTGACTTTTCTTGAGGCCTTCTGCAAGTGCTGGGGAGCCGGCCGGGTTCTCTGGTGAAGCTGTGGTCAGCTCAGGAGCACGCTGCCTGTGCTCGCTTTCCTCCCTCCCTTTTTACCCTTACTCTGTCTTCCCCGAAGTTTCATCCCCCAATAAAACTCTACTTTGCCTCAGACTGTCTTCTAGGGCACCCAGGCCAAGACAAGTGGCACTCTAGTGCAAGGGAAGGTTCCGGCTCAAGCTGTCACCATACAGACCAATGGGTCCAGCACAGAGGGAAGAGCCCCAGGATCGTGTCCTGGGTCCCTACGACTCGTAGGTCACAGACAGGCAAGAGGAGGGACCTGAAAAGGGCTGACAAGGTGGGGCCCATTAGGCGGAACAAGAGAAGAGGGTGGGTGACATCTAGAAATGTATCCTGGAGGGAGGGGACAGCATCTGAGACTTGCCCCTGGGATTGGCAAGTGGAGGTCGCTGGCAACCCTGAGTTTAGGTGGAGTTGGGAGCTGGATTATACAGGGTTTCAGAGAGAATGGGAGGGAGAGGTATTGGAAGCAGAGGGTTGGAACTCTGCCAAAGGGAGCGGTGACATGGGGCAGCTGGAGGGCAAGTAGGGTCAAGAGTGGTGTTTGGAGGGCCAGCCCATGGTTCACTCAGGATAGTGCGGTGCTGATAACACCAAGGCCACGGGTTCGGATCCTATATAGGGATGGCTGGTTAGGCTCACTTCAGAGAGCATGGTGCTGGCAATACCAAGTCAAGGGTTGGGATCCCCTTACCAGTCATCTTTAAAAGAAAAAAAAAAATTAAGAATTTCAAGATGGCAGCATCAGAATATTAAATCAAGCACAGGGCCCTTCTAAGCATGCGGATCTATGTGACTGTACAACTTTCATGTCCATGAAGCCAGCCCTGCCTGGAGCAATTATAGAAATAATGAAATAACAATTGCTTCCATCTTTGGGGCACCTGCTCTGTGCTATACCCTGACTGTCACTTTAATTTTTTCTTTTTTTTTTTTAACATTTCTGCAGCTGTTTTATCTCCCCTGTGTAAAAAAAAAAGAGTGCTGTTTGGTTTTATAGAAGAAAGTGCAGAGTGTTGCGTGCTCATGCAAATGGTCAAGTAAAAGGGGGAAATGGATAGTGCAGGAGGCAGGTCCGTCACCTACAGGTGAGGGGATGGGACTGGAGGCACAGGGTAAAGGACTTAGCACCTCTAGCAACACCTGCCCTGTGCCCCGCTAGGCCAAAGGAAGAGTTTCAGACCAGAACCAATGAGTTCCCCACGAGACTGGGACAGGCACCAGGAGAGGACCTGGGTTCAAATTCCAGCTCTTCACTTTGACTCTGTTTAAGGAACAAAACCGGCCTGTGTATTTACCCATCTGAAAAATGGGGATAATAACAGTCCCTACCTCCACAGGTCGTTATAAAGCACTTGACACTGTAAATGCTCAATAAATGCAGACTTTTCTTATCAATGCCCTAGACAGAAACATAGGAGTCATCTGAGCTCCTACCAAGCTGCCCTGGAAGGAACAGGGTTCTGTCTCACCTGGGGCTGGGGTCTGTGGAAGAGACCCAGCAGGGGTACAGGGCAGCTTGACACCAGCTCGGCCAAACTGCAGCTTCTGATGCTTCTCCCTGCCCTACCCCAGACTAAATACATCAGCCACAAGTCAGTCGGGGAGACCCCGGAGCGGGGAGGACGAGGCCATTCGGCCACAGGAAAGAAGCAGGGGTGCCCCAGCTGGCTGCTGTGCCGTCTGCCCCTGGAAAATGCCCCCGGGGGTGGAGGCCATTCTTCTCACCGGACCCTCCCCATCAGGGAGGATAGAATCTTCTGAAGAAGCTAGTGTGCAGTGGTGGAAAGGTCCCCAGTCACCTCGCTCTGGTCTTTCCGTGCTCGGAGCCAAGCAGCCAAGTTTGCTGTCCCCGAGGGCGGGGGGAGCCGCGAGAGCCCTCGGGCCTCGGTTCCCCGCTTGGGCACTCACCAAATAAATGGCCCTGCTCAGAGGAGTGGCTAGTGTTTTGTTCTGCTACGGCAAAGTCTGAATGTAGTCCCTCTCCCCTTGCCCTTCTTTACCCCCAGGGGCCCAGGCGGTGGGTCCCCCAAGGATGGCTCTCCATCTCGGCACCCGAGTTGTGCAGGTGAGGCTGGAGCGAGGGAAGGGGACGGGAGGGAGGGAGAGGGC
>NW_007726203.1:652217-659960 GCF_000696425.1 Galeopterus variegatus
CCGGGCCGGCCATGGAGGGCGCCTCATTCGGCGCGGGCCGCGCGGGGGCCGCCCTGGACCCCGTGAGCTTCGCGCGGCGGCCCCAGACCCTGCTGCGGGTCGCGTCCTGGGTGAGTGGCCCCCGCCCCGGCTCCCTGATCCCGCCTCGCCCCTCGCCCCTCGCCCCTTGGCCCTCGCCCTCAGCCTCAACGACCCCTCCCCCGCGGGCCGCAGGTTGGGGGGACGTCACCGTGCTGGGCGCGCCCACCTGCGGGCGGGGGAGGGGCCGGCGGCAACATAGAGGGACCTTGAGGTCACCGCCGGTCGCCCCCTACCCCCCAGTTCCTCCTTAGGTCTAAGTCCAATCCCCTTCCTCAGCCCTCGCTCCTTTTTTCCTGTTTTCACGACCTGGAAGCGGGCACAGGAGTGGAGACGAGATTCGTGGAGGGGATTCGGGGCTGAGCCCCAGCACCAGGAGGGGGCTACGGGAGCCGAGAGGGACCAGGCTGCCTGCCCCCTTCCCCCGCACACACAGCCTCAGTCCTCCTTAGGTCCAGCTGTGAGTTGAGGGAGGGAGCAGCCGGAAGGGGCTCTGCAACTGGGAGGGCGTCCTGGAGGTGGTGCGGGAGAGGCAGGCTTGGGGGCAACCTACCCACTGGGGCATCCCTCGGACCGGGGCCTCGCTCCTTCTTCCCTCCCCTCCAGGTAGGAGAGATGGGAGGAAGGGTGCCGAGTTCTAGGTTTGGTCCAGCCCAGTGAAGCTGGCGCGGGCCGTACCTCCACGCCTGTCTTCGAGGAGGGCGGTGCCCAGGGTGGGGCAGGGGCTTGGGCCTTCCCAGCGGAGTGACTGAACAGACAAGATGCAGGACTCCTATGTTCTGTCTCAGCTCTTATCCCGACTTGGGGGCCACCCTGAGGGGACACGTTCGTACCCTGGTCTCTCGGAGATAGGGCAGGAAAGGAGCGAGAGTTGAGACTGGGTTTTTTTTCTTGGAAACAGGGCTGCCCAGAGCTGAAAGTGCAGCGTCTGGTTTAGGATGACTGGTCCCCCTCCTCCCTGCCTCCCAGAACTGGTGGGCAGAGGCACTGGGGCTTAGCTGAACCCTAGAGGTCAACAGTGTCGCCTTTTGAGCCCAAACACTTAAAAATGATATTAATAATTAATTGCAGTCATGGGGGGCCCTCATTCTCTCGGGTTCCCGCCATGTGCAGGGAGCTGCGTGGACATTTCTCTGTCCCAACACTCTATGACCTGTGCCTGTTACCCCATTTGGCATGCTAGGAAACAGGCCGCACAGCTCCCAAATGCGGAGGGCAGGTTCCCCGCGGGGCTCGGCCAACAGCTTTGTGCAGCTGTCCCTCCACTGCATCCCTACGCTCTCGCCCTTCTCTCCCGGCTCCACTCCTGCCTCCCTCAGCCCTGCCGCCCTGACGGCTCCAACCTAGGACCACCGATCCAGATGAAGACTCCTGTTCCCACACTCTCGAGTGAGCTGGGGGTTGGGGGGACACCGTGGGACCCACGCGGTGCAGAGAACCAGGCTTGAATTTCAGCCCCAGGTCTTATCAGCTGTGTGATCCTAGACAAGCCACTTAACCTGTTGGAGCCCGAATTTCCCCATCTATAAAAGGGAAAAGCCCCGTGGGGTTTTTTTGGAGGACTTAGTGAGCGAACGCATGTCAAGTAGCGGTTTTAGCAAAGTGCCTGGGCATAGTGGATGTTCACGAAATAGTTTATGTTGTCAATAATTACTAAACATGTGAGGGGGTGGGAAAGGAAGGTGGGCCCAAAGACCTCAACCCCTACCCAGAGATGGGCCGGGTGCTGCTGGGGAACGCAGGGTCAGGCAAAGGGGCATGTGCGCTCAGGGAGGGCGACGGAGACCTCAGTTCTCGGTGGGGAGAGGGGGCCCCCGCAGGGCCCTGAGCGCCGCCCGCCGCCCGCAGGTGTTCTCCATCGCCGTCTTCGGGCCGATCATCAACGAGGGCTACGTGAACGCCGACAGCGGCCCGGAGCTGCGCTGCGTCTTCAACGGGAACGCGGGCGCCTGCCGTTTCGGCGTCGCGCTCGGCCTCGGAGCTTTCCTCGCCTGTGCCGCCTTCCTGATGCTCGACGTGCGCTTCCAGCAGATCAGCAGCGTCCGCGACCGCCGCCGCGTGGTGCTGCTAGACCTGGGTTTCTCAGGTGGGCGGGGCCGAGTGACGGGAGGGGGCCGGCGCGCTGGAAGAGGCGGGGCTTCCCAGGTGGGCGGGGCCTTGCGCGTGGATCACTGCAGGCCTTCCCAGGGGGCGGGGCCTGGTGAACGAGTGAGGCCGGGCTTCCCGGGTGGGCGGGGCATGAGCGTCATGGGGCGGGATGGGGCGGGGCGCGGCACTGGGCTGGAGTTCCTGGTGCTGCGGGCGAGTCCTGAAGCAGGCCAGGTGTTGAGTGCCGACCGTCTCGCAGGGCTCTGGTCCTTCCTGTGGTTCGTGGGCTTCTGCTTCCTCGCCAACCAGTGGCAGCGCACGACGCCCGGTCCCGGCACGGCGCAGGCTGGGGACGCGGCGCGGGCCGCCATCGCCTTCAGCTTCTTCTCCATCCTCAGCTGGGTGAGTGCGGCCCGGGGGCGGCGGGGCGGGGGGCGCGGACGGCCCCGCTGACCCCGGCTCCTCGCTCAGGTGGCGCTTACCGTGAAGGCCCTGCAGCGGTTCCGCCTGGGCACCGACATGTCCCTCTTCGCCACCGAGCAGCTGGGCGCTGGGGCGGTCCAGGCCTACCCCGGTTACCCAGTGGGCAGCGGCGTGGAGGGCACCGAGACCTACCAGAGCCCGCCTTTCACCGAGACCCTGGACACCAGCCCCAAAGGGTACCAGGTGCCCGCATACTAGTGGTTGGCAGGCGCGGACCCAGGCTCCAAGGCATCCCGAGACCTCCCTCAGGTCCCTCCGGCCCAGGGCCAGGAACAGAAGGGGTGGCCACTTTGGGTCGTCTGGGGCCAAGAAGGGGTAGCCCCCAGGGTGCGTGGGCTGTCCTCCCCAAATCCCCCCAGTCCTCTCAGTACTTGGCCCCAGGCCTGAGATCCTAAGGGGACAGCATGGCCCAGGTGATGCGTCCTCCAGCCTGGAGTGCACTGGCCTGGGGGAGGCATTCTCCTCGTGGACCAGCCAACTTGGGGCTCACATGTCCATTCTGGGGTCAGGGGTCTAGCTGGCCAGGTGCAGGGGCTGCCCAGGACAGGGGACAGGGACAGTACCTTCACCCTGAAGCCCGGGATCATGGCCACTGTTCCCCATTCTGTGTCCCTGTTGGTAGTGACTATCCTTGCTCCTGTCATGGTGATTTGTCCTGTCTGGAGCCTCCCTCCATCTCCTCTCACAGGCTCGCTAGAGCAGCCCAGCCCTTTCGGTGTTGTGATTGTAGTCAAGTCTTCAGGTTTCACCTCATAGAGCCCCACAAGCTGCCCCTACTTGCCTTGGCCCAGGCCCCTGCCCAGGTGTGGGTGGTTCTGGCCAGGAAGGCACAAGATGGCTGTGGGCCTGGGCATCAGCCCTGTCCCAGTCCTTCGGTAAGACCAGGCCAAAGGAAGGAGCCAGACCCCTCAGTGTGGGGCAAGACAAACCCCTCAGGAGGAAAGAGGCCTGGAGGTTCCATCTGCCCACAGTGCCCTCTTCTCTTCACCTTGGCTTCCTGGACCAGTTCCCACGCCCCTCAACACACCCCATTTTAAGGCCCAGCCCCGGATGGGGTCCCTGTGCATAGCTGACTACTCATGCATTGCTCGAAGCTGGCTTTTCACATTGTCGATACCAAACGCACCAAACGCGGTTGCACATTTCGTTCTCACAGACAGACGCCTCTCTCTGGAGTTGCAGTGAGTGACGGCCCTGTACGTTGTAGCATAGACCAATGCCGTGTGGATATTTAAGTGAACATGTTTACAATTTTTGTATATATCAATCTCTCCCTCTCTCTTCTGAAAGAGCAATCCGTGATTGTGTATTTTCAGTGTCCCATGTTCCAACTGCAACTTCTTTACAATAAAGACTGTAAATGAGTTTACCGTGACCTGGACACTGCTGGAATCATTTCTAGCCCTGATTCTCCTGGTGGTTGGGATATGAGGGGCACCAGGGCCCAGAATCCAGGAGGGGGTGGGGAGGTGAGAGCCAGACTGACCCGAGGTCCATGGGTCCCCCACCATGTATCACACTGGTCTGGGCAAAAACTCTGCCAATTAGAGCAGGCTCTCTGAAATGCTGTGGAGACCTCACCTCTTTTATCCTTTTTTTTTTTTTTTTTCCTTTTTTTTGTCTTTTTTCGTGACCGGCAACGGGACCGCAACCCTCGGTGCTGGGCCCGCCCCTCGCTCAGCCAGTGAGCGGGCACCCGTCTGCATGTGGGATCCGAACCCTCAGCGGGAGCACCGCCGCACTCCCAAGCGGCGCACTGTAGCAGTGCGCCACCGGGCCGGCCCCCATCTTTTATCCTTTTTTTTTTTTTTTTTTTCCTTTTTTTTGTTTTTTTTCGTGACCGGCAACGGGACCGCAACCCTCGGTGCTGGGCCCGCCCCTCGCTCAGCCAGTGAGCGGGCACCCGTCTGCATGTGGGATCCGAACCCTCAGCGGGAGCACCGCCGCACTCCCAAGCGGCGCACTGTAGCAGTGCGCCACCGGGCCGGCCCCCATCTTTTATCCTTTTTTTTTTTTTTTTTTTCCTTTTTTTTGTTTTTTTTCGTGACCGGCAACGGGACCGCAACCCTCGGTGCTGGGCCCGCCCCTCGCTCAGCCAGTGAGCGGGCACCCGTCTGCATGTGGGATCCGAACCCTCAGCGGGAGCACCGCCGCACTCCCAAGCGGCGCACTGTAGCAGTGCGCCACCGGGCCGGCCCCAATCTTTTATCCTGTTTTTTAAAAGATGACTGGTAAGGGGATCTTAACCCTTGACTTGATGTTGTCAGCACCACGCTCTCCGAAGTTAGCTAACCGGCCATCCGTATATAGGGATCTGAACCTATGGCCTTGGTGTTATCAGCATCACACTCTCCCAAGTGAGCCACAGGCTGGCCCTTATCTTTTTTTAATGTCAGGAGTGCTACATGAACACAGAGTCTTCTCTAAAAGTGGGCTTACAGCTAAGGCTCAAGTTGATTTCCACATCCTCCCTCCACAGTGTATCTCCCCGCTCCCCAGGAATTTGGCCTGTATGAGTATTTGCTTTCTAAAACTCACCACTTTTTTTTTTTTTTTAAAGATGACTGGTAAGGGGATCTTAACCCTTGACTTGGTGTTGTCAGCACCACGCTCACCCAGTGAGCAAACAGGCCGTCCCTATATGGGATCCGAACCCATGGCCTTGGTGTTATCAGCACCACACTCTCCCGAGTGAGCCACAGGCCAGTCCCCTAAAACTCACCACTTTTATTTTATTTGTTTTTTTGGTTTTTTAGGCAGCAGGCCACGACAGGGATTGAAGCCTGGACCTTGGTGTTATCAGCAACATGCTGCAACCCACTGAGTCACCGGCCATCCCTAGCCACTTTTAAGTGTATAGTTTGGTGGCATTCGTTACACACACAGTATTGAACAACCACCATCACTATCTATTTCCAAAACTGTTTCATCACCGTAGCAGAATCTCCATACCCATTAAACAACAACTCCCCATTCCCCACCCCCCAGTCCCTGGTAACCTCTAATCTACATTTTGTCTCTGCGAATTTGCCTAATCTAGGTATTTCATGTAAGTAGAATCATATATTTGCCTTTTTGTCTGGCTTTTTAGTATAATGTTTTCAAATTTTTTTCATCCTGTAGCATGAATCAGTACTTTATTCCTTTTTATGGCTGGATAAAAATCCACTGTATGCACAGAGCACATTTTGTTTATCCACTCACATGTCGATGGACACTTGGGTTGTTTCCATCTTTAGGCTGTGGTGAATAGGCTGCTGTGAACATTGGCATACCCGTATCTGTTTAAGTTCTTGTTTTCAGTTATTTTGGGTATATACCTAGGAGTGGAATTACTGGATCATGTGGTAACTTTTGGATCTATGTTAAACTTTTTGAGGAACTGTGAAAGCTGCCTTTCTGTTTATCCGCTTTAACTGTGGTATGTGCATCCTTGGAAAATGTGTCACATTGTGTTTTTATTTACGTACCGTGTTGTATACACATTCTGCCACTTGGTTTCCATCCTTCCACAGGTTTTTGAGCTGTGTCTACATTGATACCTACAGATGTGGCTCATTTCTCTTACCTGCCCTATAATACATCCTGTTTATCATGGCATTTTGCTCCTTGCTGCAGACCATGCTGCTGGAAGCTCCTGGTCTGCTTGGGGCCAGTGTTTCTCCAGGGTTTTCTTCTAGAAGGGTCTTAGTTGTCATGAGGCCTGAGCACTTTTATCTTTTTAAGAAACATATGAAGGTTGCTATGAGTTGACTGTCCTCTGCCGGAGACCAGCTCCGCAGGATTCATTGGACCTGAATAGGTGGTGTGGATAGGATGAGGAAAAAAGAGGTGGACCACAAGTGTCTAGTGCAAGTGTGGACAACAACCACAAAAATCTTGCTTTATTTATATTTTTTACTTAACCTTTTACATGATGATTTATCTTTTATTTATTTATTTATTTATTTATTTATTTTGTCTTTTTGTCTTTTTCCGTGTCCGGCAACGGATCGCAACCCTCAGTGTTGCCCCCGTACCAGACCGGGGACCGGCAACGGGATTGCAACCCTTGGCGCTGCTCCCGCGCCTCGCTCAGCCAGTGAGCGGGAACCGGTCTGTATGTGGGATCCGAACCCTCGGGTGGGAGCGCCGCCGCGCTTCCCAAGCAGCGCACTATCCAGTGCGCCACCAGGCCGGCCCTGATTTATCTTTTTTTTTTTTTAAATTAATTTTTTTTATTTTTTTTCCTTTTTGTCTTTTTTCGTGACCGGCAACGGATCGCAACCCTCAGTGTCGCGCCCGCACTGGACCGGGACTGGCAACGGGATCGCAACCCTCGGTGTTGCTCCCGCACCTCGCTCAGCCAGTGAGCGGCCGGTCTGTATGTGGGATCCGAACCCTCGGCGGGAGCGCTGCCGCGCTTCCCAAGCGGCGCACTGTAGCAGTGCGCCACCGGGCCGGCCCATAATCAAAACTTTATTATTTCATCTCTATAGAAAAAGAAAAATCAGAATGTTCTAAAGCACTCATGCTGTGATAAAAGCACCCACTCATGCATCAGTAGTTCACGCCAAAGCCTGTGACTTGTGGCCAGGAAAGTATACAATAGCAGCATGCTTGGCTTTAAAGAGTGTCAGACTTTTAGTTTAAACTATAATTCTTAACCTTTTTAACTTACAATTTAACCCTTTTTAAATCTTACTTATACTTACTACACTTAATTTTAATAACATTGATTAGTTATGGTTAACAATTTAATATTGCTTATACTTTATATTGATCATTTTAATTTATAATCAAAATCACAATGTTTATACCTTTTATTTCCCTGCCAATAGACTCCAGGAACAACACAGGGGACAAAGTGAAAAGTTAAATGATCCTACTCAAACTAACAAAAACACACTATATCATTATTATTATTACTAGGGAAACAACATGTTCTTGGTAAATCAAGTGAAACTGTGGGAGTGGAGAGAAACAAAGAAATCTGTAACTGGTTGATGATCAGTTAGTCGTGAGCACCACTGCACTCGGACCCACCGTTTCCCAGGGGGAATGTGGATAGAAATCCAACACAATAACTTCATTCCACACATACAAGAGCATGAC
>NW_007726203.1:659970-698908 GCF_000696425.1 Galeopterus variegatus
ATACAATAGTAGCATGTTTGGCTTTAAAGAGTGTCAGACTTTTAGTTTAAACTATAATTCTTAACCTTTTTAACTTACAATTTAACCCTTTTTAAATCTTACTTATACTTACTACACTTCATTTTAATAACATTGATTAGTTATGGTTAACAATTTAATATTGCTTATACTTTATATTGATCATTTTAATTTATAATCAAAATCACAATGTTTATACCTTTTATTTCCCTGCCAATAGACTCCAGGAACAGCACAGGGGACAAAGTGAAAAGTTAAATGATCCTACCCAAACTAACAAAAACGCACTATATCATTCTTATTATTACTAAGGAAAGAACATGTTCTTGGTAAATCAAGTGAAACTGTGGGAGTGGGGAGAAACAAAGAAATCTGTAACTGGTTGATGATCAAATAGTTATAAACATTACTGCACTCGGACCCACTGTCTCCCTGGCGGAATGTAGATAGAAATCTAACGTAATAACTTCATTCCACACCTACAAGAGCATGACCACAGCCACAATGGTTTAATGCACATATCACTAACAAGGAAGATTAATGACAAAATTAAATGGAGCCAACCCACACTGGGAACATGCATCAAAAACACCTTTAGTACTGACAATGCCCTTTAAATAAGCCAGTTAATTTTGATGTATTTTAACATGTCCTTTGAGAAACTCCAGGGAATTTCCCAAAGCCACACCAAGCCAAAAGGTTAGGCTGTTTAATTCTGGGAAGCCTTGTCAAGCAACCAAAGGTGAACAAACAAGAAATTCCATGGAGCCATGCCACAAACATGGGACCCCCTTGTAGCCTGAAGAACAAGGGGTTTCACTCAGGCTCCCATGCCGTTCCCTATAGCAGGATGGCTCACGGCAGTCCCCCAGAAGTTCATGTGTTGGAAACGATGCTGACCATAACAGTGTTAAGAGGGTGGGAAATCCAATTACAGTAATTAAAAGGTAAGGCCTTTAAGAGGTGATTGGATCCTGAGGACTGTGTCCTCTCGAATGAATTAATCCATTGATGGGCGGTCATAGGTGTGGTTCTGATGGTTTTACAAGTAAAGGGAATGAGAGTAAGCAGGTTATTCTCTCTTGCTCAGCCCATACGCCATGTGATACCCAGTGTAACTGTAGAATCACCACCCAGAAGAAGGCCCGCACCAGCTGTGTTCCCTGGCCTTTGGACTTTCCAGCCTCTGAAACTGTAAGGAATAAATTTCATTTCTTTATAAATTACCCCATTTCAGGTATTCTAAGTAAAGAAATGGACTAATACAAAAGTACTTCAAAGAAGATAGAATTGAAATATAACACAAATCTTTCCGTTAACTTTTTTTTTTTTTAAAGATGACCGGTAAGGTGATCTTAACCCTTGACTTGGTGTTGTCAGCACCACACTCTCCCAAGTTAGCTAACCAGCCATCCTTATTTAGGGATCCAAACCCATGGCCTTGGTGTTATCAGCACCACACTCTCCCAAGTGAGCCATAGGTCAGTCTCTTTTGCATGAACTCTTTGAAGTGCCCTCATACTATATCTGTGTGCATTCTCACATCAGGCTGTGTGAGCTCCTGGGGCTGTGTCCTCGCCAGCTCTTGGTGTTGTCAGACTTTGTAGTTTTGCTAGCCTAATGGGTGACAGGCTCTGGTTGTTCTCACCCACAGAGAGGCAGTGTGGGCCAGTGGTTAGAACACATGCCAATGCCCACATGCATGGGTGCTAGTCCTGCCTCCTGCCTCCCTGACAGGTTGCCTAACCCCTCTAGGCAGCCATGTCCAAAATGAACCAAATATGAGTAGCTACTCTTATTTTTAATTTTCATTTCCCTGATTACATGTGCTGATGTATCTTGTCATGTTCACCAGTTACTTTTGCTTCGTCCATGAGTTTTGTGTTTTATATCCTTAATCCATCTCTGTAATGTTATTATTCCAAGAACGCTATGTAAATGGAGTCATACACTATGTAACCACTTTTTTTTTTTCCTTTTTGTCTTTTTTCGTGACCGGTAACGGGATTGCAACCCTCGGTGTCGCGCCCGCACCGCGCTCAACCAGTGAGCGGACCGGTCTCTATATGGGATCTGAACCCTCAGCGGGAGCGCCACCGCGCTCCCAAGCGCCACACTCTACTGAGTGCACCACCGGGCCGGCCGATTGAGATGGGTTTATTCACTCGCATCATTCCCTTGAGATCCATGCAAGTCATTGCGTGTGTCAGTAGCTCACTCCTTTTCATTGCTTAGTCGCCCATGGCATGGATGTGCTGTGTGTGGTTAGCAATCCACCCACTGAAGGGCACTGTGGTGGCTTCCAGTTTTTGGCGATTACAAATAGCACTGCTGTGACATTCACGGATAAGTTTTTGTACCAGTGAACGTAAGTTTTTATTCCTCTTGGACAAATGCCCAAAAGTGCAATTATTGGATTGTATGGTAAACACATGTTTAGTCTTAAAATAAACAGCCAAATCAATTTCCAGCATGTTTAGTTCCCTTTGAATAGATAATACATACACATGGTACAAAATTCTGAATGGACACAGGAGTCTGTTTAGTGAAATGTCTCACCACCCCTGACCCAGTCATCACCTCCCCTTTGTGGAGGCAGCCACCGTTACCGGGACTCGTGTGTCCTGCCAGAGCTGTTTTGTATATATTAAGCAGGTGTGTATATGTATCCCTTTTCCTCAATTTTAAAATTTGGGATCTTTATATTTAAAACTTTAATCTATGTGGAAATTAGGATCACTGGTCACATTCACACACATTTTTTTTCCCCTCATAAGGATAGCTAGTTTTCTTTGTTTTTCTTTTTTTAGCAGCTGGCCAGTACTGAGACCCAAACCCATGACCTTAGTGTTACAAGGCAGCCTTCTAACCAGTTAAACTAACTGGCTATCCTGGAGTGGCCAGTTTTCTAACCCCAGGAAGTGAATGGATATTCTTTCCCCATTGATTTGTGATTTATAAAACCATTGAGTGGATTGGATGTGGCTCTGTTGCTGGGTTCTCTGCTTTATTCTATCAATCTTTTTTCTTATTATTGTAGCAATATTGTACTAAATTGATTAACATACGATTATAATATGTTGATGTCTTGTAGGGCAAAAACTCACTCTGTTTATTTTCAAAAATATCTAGTCTTCATTTTTGGTTTTGTTTTACATTTTTTTACTTCATCTTTTTTATTTTTATTTTTTTATTTTATTTTATTTTTTTAAAAGATGACCAGTAAGGGATCTTAACCCTTGACTTGGTGTTGTCAGCACCATGCTCTCCCAAGTGAGCCAACCAGCCATCCCTACATAGGGATCAGAACCCGCAGCCTTGGTGTTATCAGAACCACACTCTCCCAAGTGAGCCATAGGCCAGCCCTACTTTATCTTTTTTAAAAAAACTTTTCATAGAATATGAACTTTATTTTCACATTAGAGAGTCCCACAGTGGAAAATAATTTATTACTTATAGTTTTATATTTGTGGACAGATTATTTTAGGGCAAGTAAAATAAACTCGTTTGAGGATTAAGTCTCTGTTTAGAATTTGTAATATTTTGATACATCTACAAGGGAACCTCTTTCCTAAATATAACATCTCTATATTCAGAAGCTCTCCAAGTTATTCTTCATAGGATTTAGAAATTAGTAGTGTGAGATATAAGCAATTCCTAATTTTAAAGTTTCTCTAGGGCATGTAACCATCACTAGCTGATATCAACTGAATAGAAGGGGAAGTTTTTATTTGTTTTTAAAAGATGACCGGTAAGGGGATCTCAACCCTTGATTTGGTGTTGTCAGCACCACGTTCAGCCAGTGAGCTAACCGGCCACCCCTATATAGGATCCGAACCCGTGGCCTTGGTGTTATCAGCACCGCACTCTACCGAGTGAGCCACAGGCCGGCCTAGAAGGGGAAGTTTTAAAAAATTAAACACTGTCTAATTCTGCAGTCTTTACTCATGAGTGAACAGTTTTTTCCCTTTGTCCAGTATTCCCAAGATAAATATAGAAATTTGATCATGAATTTTTTTTTTTTTCCTTTTTTTTGTCTTTTTTTGTGTCCGGCAACGGATCGCAACCCTCAGTGTCGCGCCCGTACCAGACCGGGGACCGGCAACGGGATCGCAACCCTCGGTGCTGGGCCCACCCCTCGCTCAGCCAGTGAGCGGGAACCGGTCTGTATGTGGGATCCGAACCCTCGGCGGGAGCGCTGCCGCACTCCCAAGCGGCGCACTGTAGCAGTGCGCCACCGGGCCGGCCCTGATCATGAATTTTTTGTTTTTGTTTTTGTTTTTGTTTTGGCAGCTGGCTGGTCTGGGAATCCGAACCCTTGACCTTGGTGTTGTAATACTGAGCTCTAACCACCTGAGCTACCTGGCTAATCCTGATCATGAATTGTTACTAATAAAAAAGCTTTATTCCTGTTAAGAGAGTGATAAGTTAACAGGCAAAAGCTCATCTATATATTTAGTTATACTGCGAGGCTTGTGGGAAGCGGGGAGACGATCCCATTAACTCACAGGAATATGGAACTCAGTCTCACAATTTCTTGGATACAATTCCTCTCAAACTTTTTCCTCAGAGACTGCATTCTGAAAACAACCATGTGAATAGGAGAAGAGGTGTGTCTCACTGATGGACTCATCCATTATTTTCTCCCTATTGTCTGTTTAATAATGTGACAGTGCAGAAGCCAAGATGTGCTGGCAGTTCGTAAGGTATTATGTAGAAAAGGTGGCTTCCGAAGCAAGCAGCAGCTTTGCCCACACGATAATGATTGAAATAACAAAGCCCAGCAAAGGTTAGAGCTGGAAGTTCCAGAAGGCCAAAAGTGACGCATTCCCGTGGACCCAGTGACAACTTGCTCAAGGCCCCAGTGGCCATGGAGAGGGAGGGCTGCAGGTAGGGAGTGAGTTGTCCTCTTTAGAGCAAGGATGCAGATCAGCAGCTGGAAGCAGGCTCAGGAGTACAGCCCCAGCAGCCCCTCCCCAGCCCAGACAGACACAGCCTTGGAACCAGGCGACAGCTGGTGACAAGTGAATGTGCTGTGCCCACACCATCCTGGAGTGGGTCGGTTTGGAGAAGTGCTGACACATGAGTGTGTCTGACCACTGGGGTTTGGAGGAACAGAGCTTGGCTTCCTTGGGCACTGAAGGGGACTCAGCCTTGGAGAATGGCCATCTCGCACCTGAGGGCTCAAGGTCCTCCAGCCTATTTTTTTTTGGCTGGCCAGTACAGGGATGGAACCCTAGACCTTGGCATTATCGGCACCATGCTCTAACCCACTGAGCTAACCTGGCGGCCCACAGTCTATTCTTATACATTTAATTCTCCAGATGTGTTATAGAATCAGCTTGTACATTTCCATTAAAATCCGCTTTAAGAGGCCGGCCCCTGGCTTACTTGGGAGAATATGGTGCTGATAACACCAAGGCCACGGGTTCGGATCCTATACAGGGATGGCGGTTCGCTCAATGGCTGAGCATGGTGCTGACAACACCAAGCCAAGGGTTAAGATCCCATTACCGGTCATCTTTATAAAAAAATTTTAAAATAAATAAATAAAATTCCCTTTAACATTTTGATTAGGACTCTTCCTGTATGAACAGTATATATCTCAATTTATTCAGATTTTCTTTTCTTTTTTTTTTTTCCTTTTTGTCTTTTTTTACTGACCGGTAACGGAGTCGCAATCCTCAGTGTTGCGCCTGCACCGCGCTCAGCCAGTGAGTGGGAACCGGTCTCCACATGGGATCCGAACCCTCGGTGGGAGCACTGCCACACTCCCAAGCGGTGCACTCTCCAGTGCACCACCAGGCCGGCCCCAGATTTTCTTTTATTTTCATAAAGTTTAAACATTTTTTTCTTTGAAATTTTAACATTTTTGTTAGGTTTATTTGCAAGTATTGGCCAGCATCTCTAATACAAGGCTAAATAAAAGAGGTAATAAGGGCCAGCCCCATGGCGCACCCGGGAGAGTGCGGCACTAGGAGCGCAGCGGCACTGGGAGCACAGCGACGCTCCTGCCACGGGTTCGGATCCTATATAGGACTGGCCAGTGTGCTCACTGGCTGAGCGCGGTGCGGGCGACACCAAGCCAAGGGTTGCGATCCCCTTACCGGTCACGAAAAAGACAAAAAAAAAAAAAAGAGGTAATAAAATAAATGCCTTCTGGGCTGGCCCGGTGGTGCACTGCTACAGTGCGCCGCTTGGGAAGTGTGGCGGTGCTCCCGCCGAGGGTTCGGATCCCACATACAGACCGGCCGCTCTCTGGCTGAGCGAGGAGCGGGGGCAACACCGAGGGTTGCGATCCCGTTGCCGGTCCCGGTCCAGTACGGGCACGACACTGAGGGTTGCGATCCGTTGCCGGTTGCGAAAAAAGACAAAAAAAATAAATGCCTTCTTTTCTTTGATGATAATCATCCCAAAGACTGAACATTGTATGTGGTCTTTGTTGTAGGTTTTTGGTGTGTATTGAGTTAAGAAAGTCTTTATTGCTACTTTGCTAAGAGGTTTTATTTGTTTTTCTCACAAATGATTGTTGAATTTGTTTTTTTGCATACATAGAGATGATTGTATTTTTTTTTTCCTTCTTTAGTCAGTTGGTAGATAAAACTGTCTAACATTGAACCATCTTTGCAATCAGGGAAAAAATCCTATTTTGACCTCTATATAGTCTTTTAACAGACTGTAAGAAATTACTTGCTTTTTTTTTTTTTTTTAACAAAAAGGCTAGTCACAGGCAGTGTGGGAGTACTTGCTCAGTTTATTTATTTACTAATTTTATTTTATTTTTTTTTAAAGATGACCGGTAAGGGGATCTTAACCCTTGACTTGGTGTTGTACCATGCTCACCCAGTGAGCAAATGGGCCATCCCTATATGGGATCCGAACCTGTGGCCTTGGTGTTATCAGCACTGCACTCTCCCGAGTGAGCCACAGGCCGGCCCCCTATTTACTAATTTTTTTGCTTTTAGAACACTAGTGCTTTTTTATTAAAGAAGATAATAAAGTATTTATAAATATATTTCTCTTAAATATACTTCAAAGGTGATGCTGGTCAGCCTCTACAGAGCTGGGGAATGGACAGGCTGGAGCTCTTTCCTGGGCCCCTCTCCCACTTCTCCCCACTAGATGACAGAGACACATGGAAGGCCAGGCTGGGAGCTGCCTGCCCTAAAGGACAAAGGTTCCAAGTTGCATGAATGGAAGGACCCATTCTGGGGGATGCAGCTGGGACCTGTGCCAGGGTTGGACTGTGGGGAGTGTGGAGGGAATGAGGTGTCATGGTCCCTGAGATGGGGACAGGTGCAGAGAGGGGAGGCAGAGGCGGTATGCAAAGACAGGGGCTCCCACCAAGGAGGCTTTGAGGGAAACAGGGCACATTACTGCTAAGGGGCTCCCTCTTCCCTCCAATTGTCTACAGATCTGTGGTGGGCCGAGGGTCCCTGGGGAGAAGCCTGCCCTCTGCAGGGCTGGAGCGGGGTCACTCAGGGCCTGGCTTAGGCCTCCTGCTCTGCATGGCAGGGGCCGTCTGTGATCTGATCAGGACCCTGGTGTGGGACAGCTGCTGCTAAGGGAACGTCAGTGTGTCACAGCTGGGAAGCAGCAGTGGGTGGTCCAGGAGACCCCTGGAACCTTCAACAGCTGGCTCTGCTGTCCCCCTTCAAGTGTTTCCAGTTGTGGAAAGCGGTCAGGGAGACCTGGCATTGCAAATCTCTCAAAAAAATCAAACTTTGAAGAAAAAAAAAGCCAACTGATCCAGGATGGCTTTCAGAAGCCTAGTCAGAGATCCGAGGGTGAGCCCCAGAGTCAGGAAACCAAGGGCGGGGAAGCTGGGAATCCCCGGAGGAGTGGAGTGGGGATGTTTGGCTTTGAAACTCTGCTTGCTTAGTTTTTTTGTGTGTTTTCTGTGTGTGTGTGTGTGTGTGTGTGTGTTGTTTTTTTTTAAAGATGACCAGTAAGGGGATCTAAACCCTTGACTTGGTGTTATCAGCACCACACTCTCCTGAGTGAGCCATAGGCCAGCCGCTGCTTGCTCAGTCTTTTTTTTTTTTTTCTTTTTTAAAAAGATGACTGGTAAGGGGATCTCAACCCTTGACTTGGTGTTGTCAGCACAACGCTCAACCAGTGAGCCAACCGGCCATCCCTATATGGGATCCGAACCCGTGGCCTTGGTGTTATCAGCACCGCACTCTACCGAGTGAGCCACAGGCCGGCCCCTGCTTGCTCAGTTTTAAAGCATGTACATTTATAAGTATGTATGTAATATACATATCTCATTTTAAATCAGTTAGTTGCATTTTTACATATTTTTATATATTCTGGAACATTTTACTGATTTTTTCTTTTCTTTTCTATCCCTTTGGAAGCTGGCTAGTATGAAGATCTTAACCCTTGACCTTGATGGAACATTTTACCTGAGGTGAAGATTTTGGGCTGGCTGGTTAGCTCAGTTGGTTAGAGACCCACTTTGTCCTGACCCGCTGGAATTGGGAGTCGGTCTATGGAACCTGGAAGGGGGAGTGGATAGGACAAGAGACACAAAGGAAGGGAGCAAGACAGAAGTCTGATCAAGCTCCGTTTAATGAGGGAAATAAGCTCCTTTTATAGAAACTCACAGGTGCAAAAGAACAAAAAACAATGGGTGGGGGTGGAGATCATGAAGAGTTCTTATGTAACCATCTTTTCTCGTTTTCTCGGGTATCAGCGTAGCTTAGGTCAAAATGTTGCGGTTGGGGCCAGCCCGGTGGCGCACTGCTACAGTGTGCCGCTTGGGAATGTGGCGGCGCTCCCGCCGAGGGTTCGGATCCCACATACAGACCGGCCGCTCACTGGCTGAGCGAGGTGCGGGCGCAACGCCGAGGGTTGTGATCCCATTGCTGGTCCCGGTCCGGTACAGGCATGACACTGAGGGTTGCGATCCGTTGCCGGTCACGAAAAAAAGACAAAAAGGAAAAAAAAAAATGTTGCGGTTAGGCAAAACAATCACAGCATGCAGCCCTCCCAGGAAGGGTTGCAGCATCAGCTCTTTCCGTGCTCTTGTCCACTGCTACTTCAGCAGTCTGTCCCATTTGGCTCCTTAGCTTAGGGGGTCATCGTGAGGACACCCAGTTCCCCACATGTCCCCCTTTTAGTTTATTTAAAATGAGCCGAGCAGTGCCTGTCTTAGGTTGAGATGCTTGCAATCCCAAAACCGCTTACCCGTCATTGGATGAGGATGTAGCTTTGACATCCTCCCCTGTCTTAGGTTGGGTCGGGACGCATCTGCTTACCTGTCCCTGGCTAATCAGCTCTTTTATGGACTTGGGCAAAAATGAGACACTGGAAGGTATGTATTAGCGTATATTTGATGATCAAGCGTGTGGCAGGCGTTGGCAAAAGAAAAATCTGAAACAAAGCTCAAAGCATATTGTTAATCATCCATATATCTTTGATTAATAAGCATAATCTGGACTGCAGATACACGTTCTCGAACAAATTGGACCAAGCGATTAAGTATGCTTCAAGTGTTTCCAGTTGTGGAAAGCGGTCAGGGAGACAACTGGAAGGTATGTATTAGCGTATATTTGATGATCAAGCGTGTGGCAGGCGTTGGCAAAAGAAAAATCTGAAACAAAGCTCAAAGCATATTGTTAATCATCCATATATCTTTGATTAATAAGCATAATCTGGACTGCAGATACACGTTCTCGAACAAATTGGACCAAGCGATTAAGTATGCAAGGGCCAAAAGTCAATAAAAGAAATAGGATAAGCAGTGGTCCGGCAATGGACGAAATCAAGGTTGTTAACCACGGAGAGGAATTGAACCAAGATTCAAACCATCCTTGGGCTTGTTCTCGCTCTCTTTTTCTTTTGGCTAGGCCTTTGCGGACTTTGGCCATAGAATCTTTGACTACCCCGGAATGATCAATGTAAAAGCAGCATTCTTCCTTTAACGCTGCACATAGGCCTTCCTGTTGTAAAAATAAAAGATCGAGTCCTCGTCTATTTTTTTTTTGTCTTTTTCCGTGTCCGGCAACAGATCGCAACCCTCAGTGTTGCCCCCGTACCGGACCGGGGACCGGCAACGGGATTGCAACCCTCGGTGTTGTCCCCGCGCCTCGCTCAGCCAGTGAGCGGGAACCGGTCTGTATGTGGGATCCGAACCCTCGGGCGGGAGCGCCGCCACGCTTCCCAAGCGGCGCACTTATCCAGTGCGCCACTGGGCCGGCCAAGAGTCCTCGTCTATTTTGGAGAACTACCTCTGACAGAGACGTTAAGGACTCTTGTAACTTAGAGATAGAGCTTTCAATTTCTTTAATGTCAGCATCAATAGCTGCTTGTAAGCTTTGATAATTTTGGTGTTGTAGCACAAGGGCAGAGGCACCGGTAGCGGTTCCAGCTAGCCCCAATCCTAAGCCACGCAGCACTGACAATGTAATGCTGACTGGTTCTCTCTTGTCTCGGATAAAGCTGAGATCAGTGTCCCAATGGGAAAAGAAATCTCCATACGGGTGATAAATCATCTGAGGGAGTAACTGTACAAGGACACAAAAGTCTTGTGTCTGGTTGAGAACTCCAGTGTGAATGCAGGGCAGCCCACCATCCCCCCTCCGGTGGGAGCAAATAGTCAGATGAAGTGTTAACTAGATAATTTAGATTACATAAACCAGAAAAGGAGGTGGGAATAATGCCCATGCAAAGCCCTTGACCTGCCAAGGAAGATAAGGTTAGTTTTGTTTTGGCAGGACTCCAACAGCATTTTGTGGGATTTGGGGATGTGTTGACTGGTCCCACAAAAGCAACACCCTCATAATAAGGAGGGGAAACATCATAACAAAGCCAACAAGACTTGGTGATGTTGGGGTTAGTCTTGTTTAACAGTTTGAAAACTTGTTGTACCATATTAATTAGTCTGTGTTTGAGGGAATGGCACGGTGTTTCAAGACACCTGGAGACGACAAGGGGAAGGTGGCAAGCATGGCGGAAGCTGCAGGGGTAGGGGAACTTCTGGCCTTTAGGTTGAGTTGTCCAGAGTCTGGTGCCAAGAATTTATTTGGCCCCAAGGACATGGTAGATATTTGAGTCTTTTTTTTTTCTTTTTGTCTTTTTTCGTGTCCGGCAACGGATCGCAACCCTCAGTGTCGCGCCCGTACCGGACCGGGACCGGCAACGGGATCGCAACCCTTGGCGTTGCAGCCGCACCTCGCTCAGCCAGTGAGCGGGAACCGGTCTGTATGTGGGATCCGAACCCTCAGCGGGAGCGCCGCCACGCTCCCAAGCGGCGCACTGTAGCAGTGCGCCACCGGGCCGGCCCTTGAGTCTTAAGTTTGATAGTAAAAAGGAGTCCATCATCATAGCCCCTTTATATATCCTCAGTCCCCAAGTATATCCTTTATCCCATCCTGCCTGTTTTTTACCTGGCTCTGCAAAACTTATTTTTAAAGGATGGTAGCAGCCAGTGCATTCAGGCACTTTAACAAACTCTAATCGGCTGAACTGGCCACAACAGCTGATATACGGGGCCGTAGTGAGAGAATAATTAGCTTTGAGGATGATATAGTCCCAGGAAGAGGAGGGCTCCCAGTAAGCCTGTCCTGTAGTCTCACAGCTCCATGCCTTACAGAAAAAGTCCTCTCGGCCCCCACACTGTACATTAATACTTCTAGGGCGGTGAAACCCTGGGCACACATAAAAAGGTGCAGCCCGCAGTTGACTTCTCAAATCAAAGTTGCCACAACCTCCCCACGGCATTAAGCCAGGGAAACCGGTCTTATTGGGGGGGGGGCCCGTAAATCAGAATGTGCCTGTAAATCCCATTTGCCAGCTGCCCCAACGGCCAATTTACAGAGATTTGGGTATAGGTCAGGCCACCATGTACCCGAAGTTACAGAGGAGACAGAAAAAACAACATCACCAACTCCATTAGCCACGGTCCAGGTGAGGTTCCGCGGCAAATGTGGGCTGGAACTGTAGCAGCAAATCCACAGAGCCAAGACACCGAAAAGGCACAAGGTCTTCATGGTGTGACCCTGTAAGGCAAAGAAGAAAATAACCGGCTCTCAAGGAGATGACTCCCCTTGGTTTGGTGAGTTAGTGTCTGCACCCAGGTTAGTTTCATTTTCATCCTGGCAGTCTAAGTCATTGTTAAAAGAATCTTCCACCTGCTTTACTAGGCGCTCAGGCAGCCCTCTGGCAGCACCCGTAAATCAGAATGTGCCTGTAAATCCCAGTTGCCAGCTGCCCCAATGGCCAATTTACAGAGATCTGGGTATAGGTCAGGCCACCATGTACCCGAAGTTACAGAGGAGACAGAAAAAACAACATCACCGACTCCATTAGCCATGGTCCAGGTGAGGTTCCATGGCAAATGTGGGCTGGAACTGTAGCAGCAAATCCACAGAGCCAAGACACCGAAAAGGCACAAGGTCTTCATGGTGAGACCCTGTAAGGCAAAGAAGAAAATAACCGGCTCTCAAGGAGATGACTCCCCTTGGTTTGGTGAGTTAGTGTCTGCACCCAGGTTAGTTTCATTTTCATCCTGGCAGTCTAAGTCATTGTTAAAAGAATCTTCCACCTTATTGTTAAAAGAGTCTTCCACCTGCTTTACTAGGTGCTCAGGCAGCCATCTGGCAGCATCATGTTGTTGGGAATAAACACATACTGACCCTCGTCCCCAGATGAGCACCGGGTCGGGGCCGTGCCATTGGTTATCTAAGGGATCTCTCCATTTCACCAAGGCAAATTTGTTCTTAGAACCTGAGTGCCAATAGCGGTCGGTGGCGGAGCGCCCGGTGGCGTCCAAAGTCAAAAAATTAAGAATGAGGGGCCGGCCTGTGGCTCACTCGGTAGAGTGCGGTGCTGATAACACCAAGGCCCCGGGTTCGGATCCCATATAGTGATGGCCGGTTTGCTCACTGGGTGAGCGTGGTGCTGACAACACCAAGTCAAGGGTTAAGATCCCCTAACCGGTCATCTTTAAAAAAAAAAAAAAAAAATTAAGAATGAACAAAGCATGGTTGAGTATATTTCTCGGAGAGCCCTTCACAGGATACAAGCTCCCCCCTGTTAATTTTTGGAAATAAGTTTTAAAAGTTAAATGTGCACGCTCAACAATGCCTTGACCCTGAGGATTATATGGAATGCCCGTTATATGGCGAACTTGGAATTGTGAACAAAAGGATTGAAACCCGTGGGAAGCGTACCCGGGTCCGTTATCAGTTTTAATTTGTTTAGGAACGCCAAGGATAGAAAAACAGTGTAGTAAATGGGCAATGACATGTTTAGTTGCTTCTCCTGATTGTAGAGTAGCCATAAGGAAGCCACTAAAGGTGTCGATGGTTACATGGACAAATTTTAATTTACCAAACTCGGAGAAATGAGTTACATCCATTTGCCATATGGCATTGGGGAGCAAACTCTTGGAATTAACACCATAATGAGGGACGGGCAAAAACTGTACGCAAGAAGGACAAAGTTTGACAATTTGGCGAGCTTGTTCTCTGGTAATCTTAAACATCAATCGGAGTGTTTGAGCATTAAGATGATGTAAAGCATGAGCCTGTTGTGCCTGTGAAATGGCATCTATAAAACTTACCTGTGATTGTGTGGCAACATCAGCCAGATGGTTACCCAATGTTAAAGGGCCAGGAAGGTCCGAATGAGTCCATATATGGCCAATGAAAAAAGGGTCTTTGTGGGAATGAATAAATTGTTGGCAAGACAAAAACAAAGACGCCGCAGAAGAAGAAGTAATCTGAGGAACAGTTTCTAGTAAAGGGATGGAGTAAGCTAAATATGCACTATCAGTATATAAATTAAAAGGTGTATTGGAAAAGTGGGCAAAAACTTGTAAAATAGCATACAATTCGACCAATTGTGCGGACTGAAATGGCGCAGAAAATTTATGAACACGGGACTGGGAGACAAATGTGGCAGTTCCGGAGGAAGACCCGTCAGTAAAAACGACAGGCGCATTTGGGATAGGAGAGGTGGCAGTGATGGAAGGGAAAATAAATGAATGAGAAGCGCAAAATTTAACAAACCTGTTAGCAGGATAATGATTATCTAAAACCCCGCTATAATCAGCACAAGCTATAGCCCAAGAAGAGCAATTTTGCATTAACCAATTGACCTGAGAAGCCGAGTAAGGTTGAATCATATGAGGGGGCTCGAGGCCGAAAAGTCTTTTACTTGTATCTCGGCCGAGAATAAGTAAATCAGCAACTAATTCATAATACGGTTGTAATGTCCTTTTAGGCATAGAGGGTAAATGTATCCACAAAATGGGATTATTTTGCCCAAAAAGTCCCGTAGGGGTAACTGTAGTATTGAACAACAACAGTGAAAAAGGCTGGGCGTAGTCAAGACGTGTGACAGACTGAGAATTAAGAGCCTGATTTACTACTTGTAAAGCGTTTTTGGCTCAGGGGGTCATGACCCGAGGAGACAAAGGGTCAGAATCGCCTTTAAGTATATCAAACAGAGGCTTTAAGTCGCCTGTGGTTAATTTTAAATAAGGGCGAAGCCAATTGATATCTCCTAGAAGCCTTTGGTAATCATTTAGCATATTAATTTGATCCATGCGTATGGCAATCTTTTGAGGCCGAATAATATTGGAAGAAAGTTTAAAACCCAAAAAGGTAAACGGCTCCCAAAGTTGGACCTTGTCGGGAGCAATGGTGAAACTGAGGGAAGTTAAAGTCTGGGTAAGTGCATGAAAACAGTCAGTCAAAGAAGTTTTATCAGGACTGGCCAACAAAATATCATCCATATAATGTATGATGTATAAAGATTTCCAAACATCTCTAATAGGCTGTAATATATGGGACAAATATTTTTGACATAAAGTGGGACTATTAGCCATGCCTTGGGGCAAAACCTTCCATTGAAAGCGTTTCATGGGTTGTTTAAAATTTATGGAAGGCAAACTGAAAGCAAAACGCTTTTTGTCATTTTCATGTAAAGGAATGCTAAAAAAGCAATCTTTAAGGTCAATAACAAGTAAATGCCCCCCCCCAGGAATAGCAGCTGGGGAAGGAAGCCCAGGTTGTAAAGCTCCCATAACAACCATTGTGGCATTAACCTTTCTAAGGTCTTGAAGTAGTCGCCATGCTCCTGACCGTTTTTTGATAACAAAAATGGGGGTGTTCCAAGGAGAAGTGCTTTCCTCTATATGGCCTGCCTGTAATTGCTCCTGCACTAGCCGTTCGGCGGCCTGTAATTTGTGAATAGGTAACGGCCATTGGTCAGCCCAAACAGGATCATCATTTTTCCAGGTGATTGCATCTACAGTTGTCTGGGGTGCAGGAATATCAATGGCCGTCAGTAAAAATGGCCTAGGCCCTTTTTATCTGTTTGTCCCACCGGTACAAGTGGAGAAGTCATTCCGGTTTGGCTTTTTCCTAATCCCTGTCCTGGCTGAAAACCCTGTGACATCATTTGAGCAGTAACCAATTCATTAGGGCTACACATGATAATTTGCATTTGAGATAACAAATCTCTGCCCCATAAATTAACTGGCAAATAAGGAATGACATAAGGCTGGATAGAGCCTGAGTTATTGTCACCATCGGTCCAAGTGAGCAGTTTGGAACTGCGGGACGGATTTTGTCTCTGGCCTAGTCCCGCCAACTGAGTATAGGTAGACTGTAAAGGCCATGAATTGGGCCATTCTTCCTGTCTCAAAATAGTGACATCTGCCCCCGTATCAATTAACCCTACAAAAGATTTACCATTAATTTTTAAAGTCAAAGAAGGTTTTTGTTGAGTTATCTGTTTTACCCAAAACACATCAGAAGAGCCAAAGGCCTTTTGACCCTGAGGTGAAGGGGAAGCAACAAAGCCTGTGGGTAAAAAGGGCAAAAGGACCAACTGGGCAATACGCGCTCCTGCAGGGAGCATTAAAATGTCATGGGATGTAGTAGCCAAGATCTTTATTTCTCCAGTGAAATCATTATCAACTATGCCTGGGATAATGCCAATCCCTTTAAGGGCGACTGTGCCACGACCCAAAAGAAGGCCCATTGTATTTGGTGGAAAAGGGCTGAAGACCCCAGTGGGTATTACTTGGGGACCTTCATTTTTTATCAATACTGTTTGGGTGGTGGTACAGAGGTCCAGTCCTGTGCTTCCGGGGGTTGCGCGCAGGAGTTCTGAAATGGATTGTTGTTTCCTGGCACAAACTTGTTTGCCCCTGTTGATGTCGGGGCCTGGGGCTGGCCCTGCTTCCCGTTTCCCTGTTTGGGAGGCAACGGGTTTCCTTTTTGTCTTTTTTTACTGACCGGTAACGGGGTCGCAACCCTCAGTGTCGCGCCTGTACCGGACCCAGACCGGCAACAGGATCGCAACCCTCGGTGTTGCGCCCGCACCTCGCTCAGCCAGTGAGCGGGAACCGGTCTGTATGTGGGATCCGAACCCTCGGCGGGAGCGCCGCCGCACTCCCAAGCGGCGCACTGTAGCAGTGTGCCACCGGGCCGGCCCATCTTTTTTGGATTTACATTCATTAGCCCAATGTTTGCCACGCTTACAGCGAGGACAGAGTCCAGGCAGCTTAGGCTTTTCGGAAGGAGAATTACAGTTATTGGCAAAATGGCCAGTTTTACCACATTTAAAGAATGTTTTTTGGTTTTTGCCCTGGGCTGCCAAAAAGTCATGGACTGTTTGTCCACTGAGGGCGGCCGCCATGGCCAAGCCTTGATGATAAGAAGCTCCAATATCAGCACATAGGCGAATGTAGCCTTGTAAATCAGTTTTGTTTTTTCTAGGGTGGATGGCGGCTTGGCAGGCGGGGTTGGCATTTTCAAAAGCTAATTGTTTAATATAATCTAAATTATTATCTACATTTCCCAATAACCGATCAGCAGTGGTCATTAAACGGTTGACAAAATCAGAAAAGGGCGCCTCAGGACCCTGTTTAACCCCTGTAAGGGACACATTGGAGCTTTCTTTGGGTGGCAGGCGCCGCCAAGCTTTTACCGCTGCGGTCTGAATCTGAGCAAAAAGCCCAGGATCATAGTTTCTTTGGATGTCTATAGTCCCATAATTACCGGAACCTGTGAGCATATCAACAGTTCAAGCATTGCCAGCATCTTGATTTCTTTTAGCAATATCCTTGCAATTTTCAAAAAACTCTGATTTCCACAACAGGTAATCACCCCTGGATAAGGTGGCCCTGACCAGGGTGGTCCAATCACTTGGAGTAAGCCATGTTTCTGCTGTAGTTTCTAAAAGAGTTAAAACATATGGAACAGTAGGCCCATACTTAGATACAGCCTCCTTCAGTTCCTTCAAAAAGTTGATACTGAAGGCAGTGTGCTGTTGAACAGCTTGCCCTCCGGGCACTGTGGGAGCAAACTCAACCACAGGCAAAATGGTGGGGGACAGTGTAAGGGTCCCGGGAGGTGCTGCAAAAGACTGTGGCACAGGGGGAATAAATTTACCTGAACGCCCAGCCCGTAATTCCTGAAGGCGGGCAGTCAGGGTTTGTAACTTTTCTTCCAGTAAAACTTGTTTTTCCAATTGTTGGATGGTAGTTTCTAACGTAGTTAAAGGGTCGGACCCCAAGGGAGGGAATGGGGCCGAGGGGGAATTATAAGGAGGCGGGCGAGGTGAGGGTGCCTTAACGGCAGCCGCCACCACTGGTGGGTCATACTGTTCTGACTCATACTTGGCAGCCTCCTCATCAGGTTCACCCCAATCTATCTCCGAAGAATCAGAATCAGAGAGGTCTTTATTTACAGGCTCCTTGGGAGACTTGAGAGGGTCTTCATCATCTAATGAAATTAAATCGACCTCTTGAGCAGGCTGAGGACAGGAAGAAGCACGGGACAGGGGCTTAGAGGAAGCTCGTAAAATTTTTTCAGCTTGAGCCACAGTCTCACTAATATCGGGTGCTTGTTCCTTGTTTTGTATAAGGTCTCGGATCAAATTCCAATATGAAAAGGCAGTCACTGGCACCTTCTCAGGACCAAAGGTTTCATAAAAATCTTGTAAAGCATCCCCTACACGGGTCCATTTTTTAAAATTAATAGTACCTTCCTCAGGAAACCAAGGACACAAATTACGAATGAAATAAAAAAAAACCTGAGCAAATCAGTAGTTTTAACCTTTACCCCTCACGTCTTTAAGGCCTTCTGTAATTGTCTAATATACATTTCATGACGGCTCAATTCTTGTCCCATGGTAACTTACCTCGCAGTGACAGGCTCTCACTGGACGAGGACAGCAGACGGGTGGCCACACCTTAATTATCCGTTGCAATTCCTCACTGGATCCCCCATGTCGTAGGCCCCACGTTGGGCGCCACAAGTGTCCCGACCCACAGGAATTGGGAGTCGGTCTATGGAACCTGGAAGGGGGAGTGGGTAGGACAAGGGATGCAAAGGAAGGGAGCAAGACAGAACTCTGATCAAGCCCTGTTTAATGAGGGAAATAAGCTCCTTTTATAGAAACTCACAGGTGCAAGAGAACAAAAAACAATGGGTGGGGGTGGAGGTCATGAAGAGTTCTTATGTAACCATCTTTTCTCGTTTTCTCGGGTATCGCTGTTACCATCAGTTCTTGACAGCATAGCTTAGGTTAAAATGTTGCGGTTAGGCAAAACAATCACAGCATGCAGCCCTCCCAGGAAGGGTTGCAGCATCAGCTCTTTCCGTGCTCTTGTCCACTGCTACTTCAGCAGTCTGTCCCATTTGGCTCCTTAGCTTAGGGGGTCATCGTGATGACACCCAGTTCCCCACACCACTTGTAACACCAAAGTTAAGGGTTCAGATCCCTGCACCACCAGCTGCCAAAAAAAAAAGATAAAGATTTTGTGTTTCTTAAAGATTGGGTAAATAACGGGCTGGCCCTGTGGCTCACTTGGGAGAGTGCAGCACTGGTAACACTGAGGCGGCAGGTTCAGATCCTATATAGGGATGGCAGTGTGCTCACTGGCTGAGCGTGGTGCAGACCACACCGTGCTGAGGGTTGCGATCTCCTTACCAGTCAAAAAAAAAAAAAAAAGAGATTGGGGAAATAAGAAAAGATAAGATAAAGGTCAGATAGAATGAACTTATAAAATAGTCTAGGCCTGGCACCTTTGTTGATGTTGCTCTTGAGGAATGGTGTTGGGGCATTTCCATTTTCTTTAGGTTTTCTACTTATTCCTAGGCCAATTTTTGTAATTTATATCTAGATAATTATTTGTTTCATCTGGGTTTGCAAGTTCCTAGACAGTATATTTCTTAGTATCTTATTATTTGAAAACATCTCTGTATTTTGTCTCTTTTAGAATTCTCAATATTTGGGGGCCAGCCCGTGGCTCACTTGGGAGAGTGTGGTGCTGACAACACCAAGTCAAGGGTTAAGATCCTCTTGCTGGTCATCTTTAAAAAAAAATAAATAATAGGCCGGCCCGGTGGCACACTGCTATAGTGCGCCACTTGGGAAGTGTGGCGGCGCTCCCGCCAAGGGTTCGGATCCCACATACAGACCGGTTCCCGCTCACTGGCTGAGCGAGGCGCGGGAGCAACACCGAGGGTTGCGATCCCGTTGCCGGTCCCGGTCCGGTACGGGGGCGACACTGAGGGTTGCGATCTGTTGCCGGACACGGAAAAAGACAAAAAAATAAATTAAAAAAAAAATAATAATAATAATTCCCGATATCATTTTTTTTTTTTTTAAAGATGACCGGTAAGGGGATCTTAACCCTTGGCTTGGTGTTGTCAGCACCACGCTCACCCAGTGAGTTAACCGGCCATCCCTATATGGGATCCGAACCCGTGGCCTTGGTGTTATCAGCACTGCACTCTGCCAAGTGAGTCATGGGCCGGCCCCCGATATCATTTTTTAACAAATTTTTTTCTTGTTGGTTTCCTATTTCATTCATTTAAATCTGTATTATGTCCTTTACTTCCTATAGGCTATTTTGTTTTTCTCTTTCTGGCTTCTTGAGTGGAAAATTTAGCTTGTTTTCAACCTTTATTTTTCTCATACATTCATTCAAGGTTACAGATTTCCCGTCTGGTTTAGCTGCATCCTAAAAACTTTGATATATACTGAGGTCCTTCTTTCTTTCTTTCTTTTTTTTTTTTTTTTTAAAGATGACCGGTAAGGGGATCTCAACCCTTGGCTTGGTGTTGTCAGCACCACGCTCAGCCAGTGAGCCTACCGGCCATCCCTATATAGGATCCGAACCCGTGGCCTTGGTGTTATCAGCACCGCACTCTCCTGAGTGAGCCACGGGCTGGCCCTTTCTTTCTTTCTTTTTTTTTTTAAAAAAAATCACGTATAAGATGACCGGTAGGGCCGGCCCAGTGGCGCACTCGGTAGAGTACGGCACTTGGGAGCGCGGCGGTGCTCCTGCCGAGGGTTCGGATCCCATATAGAGACCGGTCCGCTCACTGGTTGAGCGTGGTGCGGGTGCAACACCGAGGGTTGCGATCCCGTTACCGGTCACGAAAAAGACAAAAAGGAAAAAAAAAAAAGATGACCGGTAAGGGGATCTTAACCCTTGACTTGGTGTTGTCAGTGCCACGCACACCCAGTGATCTAACTGGCCATCCCCATACAGGATCGGAACCCGTGGCCTTGGTGTTATCAGCACCACACTCTCCCGAGTGAGCCACAGGCCAGCCCTTTTGTTCTTGAAACAATATCAGACATCCAGAAAATTACAAATACAGAGAACTTTTTATTTTATTCCCTGAACCATTTGAGAGAACTCTTTGAGGGACATTCTACACACTAATCACACAGATTACTTGACCGTGTATTTGTACAAACAAGGACATCTTTCATCATGATCACAGTACACCGATACAGACATCAAAGGTGATCTGGTTGCTATCGTTATGTATCAAACCATCCCCAAAAGGTAGCTTGAAACAGTAACAGTCATTTAGTGCACGAATCTGCAATTTGGGCAGGCCTTGCTGGGGAAGGCTTGTCTCTGCTCCAGATGGTGTTGGCTGGGGCAGGGCCACCAGAGTCTAGAGGGTCCACCTCCAGGATTACCCCCTGACACAGCAGCATGTTGGTGCTGGCTGTCAGGTGAGGATCCCCGTCCTCTCCTCGCCCCTCTATTGCTTGACTTCCTTGCTTGACTTCCGTGTGGCTGGAAATAGCTGCTTTGAAGACTGTCAGATAATGCCAACATCTGTATCGTCTGCTTTGGCATCTGATCGACTTTTCCCCTGTGAGTTGAGGTTTTCCAGGTTCTTTGTATGCTAAATAATTCTGATTGCGTCTTGGGCATTTTGACTGTTTTGTACTATAATGAGACTCTGTGACTTGCTTCAATCCTGTGGAGAATGTTAATATTTTTGTTTTAGCAGGTAGTTGACCTGTTTGATTTCAGGCCACAGCTTTCTTCCTTTTTTTTTTTTTTTTCTTAAAAGATGACCGGTAAAGGTATCTTAACACTTGACTTGGTGTTGTCAGCATCACATTCTCCAAGTGAGCTAACCAGCCATCCCTACATAGGGATCAGAACCCACGGCCTTGGTGTTATCAGCACCACACTCTCCCAAGTGAGCCACGGGCTGGCCCCTAGGCCACAGGTTTCTGCCAGCCTTCTGCGGGGTGCGATCATCTCTTCTATTTCCAGGTTTGTGGTGCTATTCAGACCATGTGTGTGTGCTCCCCAGTGGCCAGTCTGAGACCCGGGTGGTGGTAAAGTCTGTGGTGTGCTGATCCATGCATGTGCTGCTGCGGGATGAGCCTGGGAGATCATCATTTTATGGGGTTACTTTCCTGAGTGCCCCTCTCTTTGATCCCTCAGTTCTCTCCAGTACCCTAGGGCTTCCCTTTTCAGTTGTCTGGCCAGAAAGGCTGGCTTTTATTTGCCCTGCTCTGCTGCATGCTTCCTGTGACTGTACCTGCATCCTGGGACAAGCCACAGGAGAGCCAAGAAGAAAAAACACCCTCCCTGGGCTGCAGTCCCTCCAACTGGGAAGGAAGATTCCCTCCCTCAGAGTTTTAGATGCCTGTGGGCCCCTGGTGCCGCCCCTGTCCCTGCCAAGACAGCGCTTCTCTGCTTTTTAATCCTAAACTGAATGTGTTTCTTTTGGAGTTCTCTATGCTGATGTTCACTCTGAGTGTCCCCGAATCCCACAGCCTGGCCCATTAGCTCAGCTGGTTGGAAGGCAGTGTTATAACACTAAGGTCAAGGTCTTGATCCCTGTACCAGCCAACTGCCAAAAAAAAAAAAGGCAAACACATGGCCGGTTTGATGGCACTTGAATTCTGGTCTTTCCCTGACTGTTGCTGCTGCTACTCTAAGTGCCCCCGCCAGCCGCTCTGGGCCTTTGGTCCAGGCTCTGCAGCCACTTCAGCAGGAGGTGGATGGATGGTGCTTGCTCCAGCCTCCCAGAACCTGAACCTGCTGCCTGTTTTGAACGTGAAATATCTTTTTGTCCTTTCAGAATTTTTCACATTTTGTATTATTCAATACTAACATTGATTGGCACATCAGTTTTCTTTGTTAGTATTTTTCCTGATATATCTTCCCACTCCTGTATTTTCAACTGTTCTGTCCTCTTGCTTTTTATGTGTCTATTATAAATAACTATAACTGGAACCTTCTTTAAAATTTCAAATATGAAATTTTATTCATCAACACTCCCCCCAATAGATAACTATGTATCTGGGTGACTTTGACCTGTCTACGTTGTGGGCACTCCTGAGATGTTTGCACTTATTCTGCGTTTCCCACTTACCATATTTTTCCTTTCTTCTAGCTTTGTTAAATTGATCTTTATTTTTTTTCTATTTTGTTGCCGTGGATTGAGTGTCCCCCCAAAACTTGACTCCCACTGTGTCAGTGTTAAGAGGGTGAGAAATACTATTATGGTAATAGAAAGGTGGGACCATGCTGTGGTGAATGGATTAATAATGGTCAGGGGTGTGATTCTGAGGGCTTTAAAAGGACAGTGCATGAGGAGTTACCGCTCTCTCTGCTCCACTATCTCACAATGTGATACCCTGATATCACTGAAGCCACCCCTAAAGAAAGCCCTCACCAGATGTGCTCCCTGGATTTTGGACTTCCAGCCTCTGAAACTGCAAGAAATTTCTTTTTGTTACAAATTACCTACTCATGTGTATTTTCTTATAAGCAAAAATATATATATAAGAACAAGCAACAGAAACGGACTAAAACATTTGTCCTATTGGTTTCTAATGTATTCTTCCAGTAGTTTTTGTTTTGGAGGGTGGGGGGGGTACAGCTGACCAGTACAGGAATCTGAACTGTTGATCTTGGTGTTACAATACAGTGCCCTAAAGCTCTTAAATTCTTAATATACTCACTTAACCTTTTTTTTTTTTTTTTTTTTTAAGAAATGTTAGTCAGTATTTCTGTCTTTTTTTTTTTTTTTCCGTGTCCGGCAACGGATCGCAACCCTCAGTGTTGCCCCCGCACCGGACCGGGGACCGGCAACAGGAGTGCAACCCTTGGCGTTGCTCCCGCGCCTCGCTCAGCCAGTGAGCGGGAACCGGTCTGTATGTGGGATCCGAACCCTCGGGCGGGAGCGCCGCCGCGCTTCCCAAGCGGCGCACTATCCAGTGCGCCACCGGGCCGGCCCCGTTAGTCAGTATTTCTATATTCCCCGAATGACAAGTGTTCTTATCCTCGCAGTCTTATGTTGGCGTTGTCCATGGTACTAGATGCAAATAATTAAGCACAAATTATTTACTTACAGAATTACAGATTTGCATCCCACCATTTCTAAATTGTTCTTTTTGTTGGAGTATATCTTAAACAATCTTCTCACTGAGTCTTACTCATTGCATTACTCCATGTTCTTTTATTATTATTAAGTTTTTTTACTTAGTCCGTAAACTGAAATTCCATTTTTTTTTTTTTTTTTAATTTGGTGACTGGCTGGTATGGGGATTGAACCCAGGACCTTGGTGTTGTCAGCACCACACTCTCACCAACTGAGCCAGGTGTCCAGCCCTGAAATCCCACATTCTTGAAGGATAGTCTTATTGGGTATGTAAATGGTCAGTTATTTTTCTTAGCACTTTGAAGATACTTCTTGGGTCATGCTAGAATTCTATGTTGCTGGTTAGAGCAATAATAAATGGACAATGTGCATTTTTTCTAGCTTATCTGTTGTGAAGGTTAATTCTAGGTGTCAACTTGATTAGATAAAGGAATGCCAAGAAACCTGGGAAAGCTATCTTTTTAGGTGTGTCTATGAGGGTGTTTCTAGCAGAGATTAGTATGAGAGCCTGAGTGGACTGGATGGGGAAGACCTACCGTCAGTATGGGCAGGAAATATCCAATCCGTTGGGGGCCCAGAGAGAACAAAAGACAGAGAAAAAAGGTGAAGCTCTCTCTCTATCCACTGGAGCTGGGATGTACTCTTCTCTCCTGTCCGTGGACATCAGAGCTCGAGACTTCAGCTTTTAGGTTCTGGGACTTACACCAAGGACACCATCAGCTTCCCTGGTTTTGAGGCCTCAGACTTGGACTGAGCCACACTACCAGCATCTGGTTTACAGACTGTAGGAACACAGGGGCCTGATTAGATAGGGAGTGCACAAAGGGCAAAAGCCTTAAGTGCACAGGATCAGAACTATATGTGCTGAAAACAGCAAAAATGTTCTGATTGTATAGTAGGGAACACTGAGATCATTTTCTGTCCTGTTCACACACTCCTTTTTGTACTTCTTTTGATACTATACTTAGATTGTTACATAGTCAAAGTCTTGACATTACAACAGAAGACGAGACAAGCCCGAGCTCGGGGTTGCACCTACTCTCTCCTTTTTTATGGGAGTTAGCTTGGTGTAGTCCCTCTCGGCCTCTCATTGCTTTCAAGTATTTGGGCTCTGAGTGATCCTTGTGTCTTCGTCACTGAGAAGATAGTGACGGCAGACGGCCTATCGTGGGACTTCTCTTCACAATTGTGTGAGCTAATCCTCTAATAAGTCCCCTCTCATATATTTATAACATACCCTATTGACTCTGTCTCTCTGGAGAGCCTCAACTAATACATCCGTCTTTTTTTTTTTTTTTTTTTTTAATAAAGATAACTGGTAAGGGGATCTCAACCCTTGACTTGGTGTTGTCAGCACCACGCTCAGCAAGTGAGCCAACCGGCCATCCCTATATAGGATCTGAACCCGTGGCCTTGGTGTTATCAGCACTGCACTCTCCCGAGTGAGCCATGGGCCAGCCCAACATCTGTCTTTTCTTGATAATGATTTTTAGGATTCTTTTCTCTCAAGTTCTGATATATCCAGATGTGGATCTTTAAGTATTTATTCTGCTCAGTGCTTGATGGCCTGTTTCTTCCTTTTTCAGTGCTGGGAAAAGCAATCATGACCCCTCTTGATGACCCCTCCCACTGCCTGCTTCTCCTGGACTCCCATCAGGCCCGCCCCATCCATCGCCAGCTGCCCTTCCTGTCTCTCAGCTCTGGCTCCTGGACAGATTCCCCAGCTTGGTCTTGTTTACCTTTCAACCCATCTACTGGGATTTTTATCTCGATTACTCACTCATTTCTAAGACTTCTAGTGCATTCTTTTCGCCGCCTCCTGGCTGAGTGAAGCACAGTTAGGAGCAGCCTCTGGAGCCAGAATGCCAGCTCTGCCACTTTCTAGCACAGCCACCCGGGCAAGCCTCTCAACCTGGCTGTGCCTCAGCTTCCCCTCTGTGAGAGGATGACAGTTCCTGTCACGGTGAGTAGGGTGAGGGTTGATGAGCTGAGCTTGAGAGGGTTTTTCACACAGCAAGCACTGCTGACGTGCTTCCTCGTGCTAGTGTGGTTGCTTCTTGCCCTTCTTTAAGAGTAGTTACTTCTGGGGCCGGCCCGGTGGCGCACTGGATAGTGCGCCGCTTGGGAAGCGCGGCGGCGCTCCTGCCCGAGGGTTCGGATCCCACATACGGACCGGTTCCCGCTCACTGGCTGAGTGAGGTGCGGGCGCAACACCGAGGGTTGCGATCCCGTTGCCGGTCCCGGTTCGGTACGGGCGCGACACTGAGGGTTGCGATCCGTTGCCAGACACGAAAAAAGACAAAAAGGAAAAAAAAAAAAAAGAGTAGTTACTTCTAGTTGTAATGAGATGTCCTGCTTCCCTGACTGCTCTGCTCTTCTGTGGGGTTGGTCTTGCTCAAGACCCTTATGAGCCTCTGCAAACAGGAACAACAGCTGCCAGAGGCATCTCCTGTGTGGTGAGCACAGGTGGCCTGTGCCCAGCCCAGTGGAGGGTGAAGGTGCTCATCTCCCAGTGGGGCAGAGCATGGCCATCAGTCGGGGACACTACTGGAATCCCACTGTTCACATCCTCAGCTTTGGGCAGGCAGTGCCAACGCAGCCATGCGGCTCTGACCCTCCTGGCCCTCTGCAGGCCACTGACCTGGGCTCTTCACCATAGGTGACTCTTCCTATTTTAGAAAAACATCGTTTCTTCTGTTCTGAAGACGTTTTCTTTGCCTTATTTGATGTGGCTATGTGTTGAGAACTTCTTTCCTTCTCTGTTTAGAGCACAAAGGGCAGGTTTCAGTGTGTATCCAGTCCCCCTCCAAAATACTAGATCCAGGGCTGGCCAGTTAGCTCAGTTGGTTAGAGTGTGGTGCTGATAACACCAAGGTCAAGGGTTCTGATCCTGGTACCGGCCAGCCACCAAAAACAAACTTAATACTAGATCCAAATAATTAATCACAAATTATTTTCCTACAGTATTTCAGACATGCCCCCAGTTTCTAAATTCATCTTATTGAAGTATATCTTTTTTTTTTTTTTTTTTTTAAAGATGACCGGTAAGGGGATCTTAACCCTTGACTTGGTGTTGTCAGCACCACGCTCAACCAGTGAGCCAACCAGCCATCCCTATATGGGATCCGAACCCGTGGCCTTGGTGTTATCAGCACCGCACTCTCCCGAGTGAGCCACGGGCCGGCCCAATGGAGTATATCTTTAATAGCTCTTTTATCAGTCTATGGATATAAACTTTGAGTCTTTGTATTACTCCCACATTCTCAAAGGATAGTTTTACTAGGGATACACGTGTTAGGTCAAACATGATTATATCCATTCCTGAAAGGCCTGGGCAGTGCAAGACCCCCAAGAACTGGGGCCTGCATGGGCTGCCTCTTCCCGTGAGCAAATCCCAGCTGCCCATCTCTCCCCAACGGGCCTTTCTCCACCCCAGTACCCACCAGCTGGCTGACTTGCCAGAGCTGCAGCGTGTGACAAAGTCTCAGAGTGCCACTGGCTTCAGGTGCACTCAGAAGGCAGGGAAGCTCAGAAAACCAGCTATATGCAGTATTGCAAAATAAATTTATTTGAAGATAAACTGTCTTATAAAAGGTCAGAAGCAATTTGAGATCCCAGATTCAGCTTGTCTTGTAAAAAGATTCAACTTCAAGTAGCACAACTTCGTGTCTGCCTTTAATCCTGAACATTCTTGAACATGAAACAACCAACTGTTTACACAACACGCTCAACACCTGGCTCCAGCACAAGGGGGTCCGCAGCTTTCGACCCTGGGGGCTGCAACCCTCAGACTCAGGAGGGCACAGATCAGACCACAGTGGCCTCTGGCTTTGACAGCAGGGACAGGTCCTGGCATCCCAGCCCTTCCCTCCCCTGACACCTTCCAAAGCACAAGACTACAAACCAAGTCCAGCCCACTGCTAAGGCAGGGGATGGAACTTTGTGTGACAGTGTGCTTATGGGGCAGGGTGGCCCTTCTGGCGACTCCCTTGGGGCTCAGCCAGACAACAGGCCTCTGCAGGGGGCCTCACCAGGCCTTCCCGGGCTGCCTGGCAGCCCGGAGGAGGAAGGAGAGGCTCATGGGTGTGCAGCTCCTGCCCACATGGTGGGAGCTACGTGATGATCCTGGCAATTGCCTGCAGTGAGGGGAAGTCGTCATCCCGGGCAGCGTGCAGTGCCTGGTGGCAGCTGATGTCATTGTGTGTGAGCACCTGCTGACAGGTGGGGCACACGCAGCAGTCCAGGCCCGCCTGCTGGGCACTGGCCTGCCACGCACTCTTCTTGTTCTTCTTGGACTTAGTGCTGGGGGGCTTCTCATGGCTGAGGAAGTCCACATGCGCAGACAGCAGCTCCTGCTGCTTGGCCGTGTCGGGCAGAAGCACCAGCAGTTCATTAAAGATCTTCTGGAAGTTCTCTCCGAGCAGGTCCCGGCAACTCTTGTAATACTGGGCTGCAGAGATTATGCCCTGCCACCCGGAGGGCCAGACCTAGTTACTCCCATTCCAGCCTGGGCCCCGGGCAAGCACAGACCAGTCGCCCCGCACCCCTCAGCCCGCCTGACCTGTCTGAACTTCCCCGAGTGGCTCTTGAACTTGCTGAAACGGGCTTCGTCGCTCTGCAGAAAGTCCTTGATGGACTGGATGAGCCACAGGTTCCTCTCCCGGAAGTTCTCGGGAACCAGGTAGGTCCGGGGTGGGGGTGTCAGCCTGGGTCTGGGGTCAGGAAACGAGGAGGAGGTGGAGGCTTCAGCCTCTAGGGTGGCCCAGGTGAGGACACCCTTCCCCTGGTGGCACAAGGCTGCAGCCCACCCACTTACGCTTTCGTGGTGGTGGTGGTGGTGGGGACGCAGGCCGGGTGGGGGCTGGGCAGGAGGCCGGAGAAGCCAGGGGGTGGCTTGCTGATGGAGGGCACCAGACCTGGTGGGGGTGGGGGTGGTGCACCCTTCAGGAGCAGCACAGTGTTGAAGCCTACAGGGGTGGTGTGACGAGACCCAGCATATGACCCTCTGGCTGTGCCTCCCCAGGCCGCCCGGCCCTCCAGGCCTGGCTTCGCTCACGGCCGTGCCTCCTCCCCATAGCAGGCTGGGGCCAGCACACACACCGCCCTCACCACACACCAACCCGGGCCCACGGGAGCACCTGCTTCACAGAGAGGAAAGGGGCACAGAGCGGTTGAGTGGCAGCTGGCAGATGGTGGTGCCTGCGCCAGCACTCGGCCCACAGGCTGTCTTGCAGCTGGGAAAACACCTCACACCCGTGGGCTCTAGCCTGACTCCACCTCCCCAGCCCTCTCCCCAATACCTGGGAGCAGGCCTGCCCCTGGCACTGTACCTGGGGGAGGGGGCATCCTGGGCGGGCAGGGGCCGCTGAGAGCTGGGAAATCTTCCTGGGGTGTGGGGCAGGGGAGGGGCCCCAGGGGCCTGGGGAGTCCAGGGGGTTCCTTGGGGGTGCTCCGTGCTGGGGCTGGCCCCTCTGTGTGTCCATTGACGATGACAACGGCTGGCCCTTCAGCCCTGGTGGCGGGGGCTTCAGGGGCCAGCTCAGCCCCAGGGCGTTTTGGGGTGTGGTCAGGGGGCAGTGGCGGGGGCGAGGCAGCACTGGGCTTCTCGGAGCCCACCTTCTTCTTCCGGCCAACTCTGGTGGAGGTCTGGGTGGAGGCCGGCCCCAGCAGGGAGGAGACGGCAGCCACGGTGGGCACGCTCCGTGGCTCCTCCTCAGCAGGGGTTGAGCCACCCTTCCTGCTGCCCCTGCTCCCCTTCCCAGCCTTCCTGGAGGGCTGGCAGCCCCTGCCAGTAGCCTGGGCCTCTGGGGTGGGCTGGGTCAGTTTTTTGCTGCAGCTGCTGTGCCAGGCTGAGATGAGGCTGGTGGGGGCAGTGCTGGGCTTGGACGCTGAAGACACCAGGGCAGGGAAATCCTCCTCCTGGAAGGTGTTCCTGCCCCTGGCAGGAACGGGGTAGGCCAGCGCCAACCCCACAGGGCCTGCTGCTGCTGCTGTGGAGCAGGAAGAAGAAGCAGACGCAGAGAGGCAGGGGAAGTCTTCCTCCTTGAGCTTTGGGCTGGGCTGCGGGAGGGTGCTGAGTCCAGGTAGGGGAGAGCTAGTCAGGGGCTCACCAGGCCCCGGCCTGCTCTGCAACCCCACCTGGAGGTGCCCCACACCTTCACCTCAGTTCCCACACACACCTCGAAGGGGTGGCCCCGGGGACTGGGCCTGGTGCTGAGATCTCTTGGCTTACAGGACCATTTGTGGAGTCTTCTTTGGGGCCTACAAAACGCGAAAGGACCCTAGGTCAGGGTGCAGGGCAGGCCCCCGGGGGGGATCGGGGAATGTAAGACTGTTGTCAAGCTTGCAGTTGAGGGCCTGGGCAGAGCTGCCCACAGGCAGGGATGGCTCACCCGGGCCTTCACCCTGAGGCCGTGGCAGGCGACGGGGACCCTGGGGCTCCATGGGCCCCGGTGCCGCTGCCTCCTCCTTCTTGGGCCTACTGCCGTCCTCCTGGTCCTCACTCCTACGGGTCTCCTCCTGCTGCTGTGTGGCCACTGAGGCCCGGATGGCAGCTGCCACTTCTCGGTCCTCTTCCTCCCTGGGATGGGGAGGCCAGCCCTCAGGCTGAGCAAGGCCCAGGACCACGGCCTCAGGAGGCAGAACCTGGGTCGTGATGCCTCTGCCCTGCCGGGGCCTACACACGCACTTGCCTCACAGGCGCTTCCCAACACAACTGCACTCACCTTCCGAGTGACACAGGCCCCTGTCACCCACCCCTAACCCTGTTGTCTCTGGCTAAAACTAGAGGAAAGAAAAAAAAAAAAACATCTGCTCACTGAGGACGTTGAGCAGTCTGTCACCATACTCCGGACCCCAGAAGTCCTGGCCCCACCTCAGGGAAGGGGCCAGAAGAACGTCGGCAGCAAGCAAATCCTCCCACCTCTTGTACCTCCAGCTGCCTCGGCGACTCTGCTGGCCTCCACGCCCGCTGGCCCGGCCCGCTCGGCCCTGGCGGTTGTACCTGTCCACCTCCTCATAGTCCTCGCCACCAATGACCCCTGTAGCAAGCAGAAAGCCTGTCACTGTCCCAGGCCCTGGGAGGACAGCAGAACTGATGGCCCGGCTGTCCAGGCCAGCCCTGGGACAGTACTCAGGCTTAGATGGCAGAGGCTTCCCTGCCCCCACGGCATTCAAGTCCAGGAGACGGGTGCAGACACCTTATAGGGTCCACACCAGCCCCAGATCTCTGCAACCTGGGTACCAAGTCCCAACAAGCAATGGGATGGGAAAGGAGCCTGGGCCCCATAGCTCTGGACCAGGACCTACACATAACAGGCACTCAATAAAGCCTCCTGACTCAGGAAGGAGCCCCAGGGACCCCAGAACAGCAGATGTAAGACACTGAAGGAGGTAGGCTGGAGCACGGAGTGGCCTGTACCCACAACTGCATGCAGGCACCCACAGCCCATCAGGTGGCCAGGAGATAGGCTCACCTGAACCCTCTCAGCCCTGGTAGAGCTGTAGGGAGGCAGATCTGGACCTGGGTCTGAGGCCTCCAGAGCAGGATGCTGGCCACGTGGGCCCTTCAGATCCCTCCCCAGGGGTAGCCAGGCCAGGCTGGAGGTCACTGGCGCCCACTCACCTTCGCTCCGGCGCGAGTGGCGTGGGGTGTAGCTGAACTGCAGGTCAATCTGGCGGTTCTGGCGGGCCTCGGCACGGCTCCGGCTGTGGCAGGCCGTCCTGTGGGCCTTGAGGTCAATCTCGGTGCGGAAGGCATGTGTGAACTGCTCCGTGCTACAGCGGCCCTCCTCGCACAGGAAGTGCCTCTCCCGGAAGTGCTCGCGCAGGTATGCGTAGTCACTGGTGGCGGACAGGGCATCAGCACTGCCGGCCAGCGCCCAGGTGCCCTGGGGGAGGGTCGCCTCTGCCCCACTGATCACCTGTAGTAGTCCTGGGCCCCATCCGAGTCACAGAAGTGGCAGAAGTAGTGGTCACGGCGCAGGTGCTTGAGCAGCTCGTCGTTGTCCAGGTAGCGCTCGTCGCAGAACTTGCAGAGTGGGTGCCCGCGGTGTGATGTGTCATCCAGGTCCCCCTGCATGCGATGCTGAGCCAGGTCCTTACGCGAGTACCATTTGCGCTCATACGTGAAGATCTGAAGGGAGCGGAGGGCTGGGCACAGGGTAGGGGCTCCTGGGCCTCCCACCTCTTCCCACAGGCAGCACCAACGCAGTGAGGGACAAGCAGAGGGCTCTGACGGCACCGGGGCTGCCCCAGAGTGCTGGAATGGGGAGCCTGGTGGGCCCATGCAGCCAAGATGTGCTGGGAGGCACCGGAGGTCTCTGGGGGACCAGCATGCAGCTGCCCTGAGCCACCCGGGATCAGAGGCAGGAGAGGACCAGCCCTCCCGGCTGTGTGGCCACACCCTGCACAGCCCCCTTGGCAGGGCGGGGCCCCAGCCTGGCCCTCCCGGTCCATGGTGGTCGCACCTTGAGGTGTTTGAGGCATAGCTTGCAGCAGAAGAGCTCATGCTGCTTCCGCATGTGCTGCTCCAGGTCCCCGAAGAGGCCAAAGGGTGGCAGCTCAGGGCACCGTGGGCACTCGTGCTGTAGCAGCTGCCTGGGGAGATACAGGAGCCGCCACCATCCCAGCACTCAGCATCACTGCCTGTAGGTGGCTGCCCACAAGGTCCCACGTCAGGGGGAGACAATGACAGGGCCTGCATGGCAGCCTGGGGTCAGGAGCCCTGGGCTCGCCCTGAGCCAGGAGATGACAAGCACCACCCTGTGACAACTGTGCCTGTTAATGTATTTTCGGGACATCGGCTAAGAGCCTGACTTGCACGAGCTCACGTGCCCTAAAACAGCCCCAAACAAGGGTCAGCCTGTGGCTCACTCGGGAGAGTATGGTGCTAATAATGCCAAGGCCACGGTTCAGATCCCTATAAAGGGATGGCCGGTTAGCTCACTTGGGAGAGCGTGGTGCTGACAACACTGAGTCAAGGGTTAAGATCCTCTTACCTGTCATCTTTAAAAAAAAAAAAAAAAGCCCCAGACAGCACATGCTGCACGCCACACAGCTCCCCCAGGGAACACCTGCGTTCTCCACTGCCACCCTAGGAGGGTGTTGCTGCATCCCCAGTCACCCGCCTGTCACACAGCTGGGCTGTGGATGTTTGGAGATGGAAACGCAGCCCCCTTGGGTTTGTGAGGAGCTTGGAGGTGCCAGGCTGTGCCTGTCCCCATCACCAGGGCCACACAGGTGAGGCTACCTGCACACCCTCGGGCCCAGGGATGAGGACCCCTCTCACCTGTACAGCGCAAACACTTTTCCATCTGCGAAGTAGATGTCGTACTTCTTCTCATGCTGCAGCTGGTGGAGGGGGATTGTGGCGAAGGCGGGAAGCTTCCTCCCAAAGACCACCTGCAGCCGAACGCGAGCAGGAGTGGTCAGCAGGGCACAGATGGCTCCCCCAGCCCGGACACAGCAGACGCTGAGAAGACAGGGAGCCCCTCTCCTCACCCCCAGCCCACCCAGCTGAGGTGGCCGGGACAGAGATGTGACGCCTGGCCTCTCCACCAAGGGCAGCCAGGCCACGTCCACCCGTGGGCCCCACAAGCCTCCTCCGTTTCCCGGGCACTGCCCTGCCCTCGCAGACCCTGCCCTATCAGAGACCGAGCGCTCTCAGCACACCAGGGCTTCATGGGATGTTGAACACAGAATGGCTTTCCTGGGAAGGTGGGGACATGCACTCCAAGCAGCAACTAAGGAAATAATGAAAGCCACCAGCCCAGGAAGCATCAGGCGACCTGCATCAGGGCCTGGCCACCCTCCACCTAGCATCTCGTCCCTGTTTCCATGACACTTTGTGGGGGGGCTCCTCCCTAGCACTGTTGTATTGAGCCAGCCACGTCACCCACTGCTGGCTGCTCCCTGCCTGTTGTTCGGGGCTGTGTGGGGCACCAGGGGGATGGGCCAAGGCACACTCAGCAGGTGCTGGTGTGGAAATCTCTGCAGTTGGGGCTCATTTCTCAGGGGTCCCCAGCACCTGCTGGAGCCTGGATGCCAAAAGACCCCCTCTCGTCCCTTCCTGCAAAGGTTGGGGGCAAGACCCATCAGTCTGCTCTGCCCTCCACAGACTCTGAACACTGGACTGTGACCCCTGTCCCAGACCCCCCCCAAGCTCAGGTCTCCCCCTCTCCCCTCCAGCACTCTCTCACCATGGGCACCTCCACCCCATCTCCCCTCCCTGATCAAGCCCATACCTGGCTCCCCCTGTCTGCCCCTGAGCCTGTCACTGGCCAGTTCCTCAGCTCAGGGTCCTTGGAGTAGCTCCAAGTCCTCACCAGCACACTCAGGAGGAAGGCCTTGCCATGGGAAAGGTCATGCCAAGATCATCGCTGTTATGTTTAGCCTTCATTTGGAACCAGAACGGCCATGAGCTTGGGAAAGCTTAGGACTGGCCAGGGAGAGCAGGGACCATGAGCATGCATGGGTGTTCACACTGTACCCAGCAGCAGAGACCTATGTCTGCTTCTCCACCCCACCCAACAGGAGCCAGGGACTCATCATGGAGGACAGGGTGGGGACCAGGGGCTGGATGAGCACTGGCCAGCAGGCCTTTCTTCCTCTTGTCACCATGTCTGTCAAGGTTGGGCAAGATGAGCTGACTGCTGGCCTCTGCAACCCCTGCCACACGCCGAGCTTGGGTGAGCACCTCATCTCCAACCACACTCCCATGACAGTCATTAGATGAGAGGTACGGCTCCATCCGAAAGGCCTAATGATAAGGACCCTTCTGCATCCCTGTGTGTCCCTGGCACTCTTGCTCCCCAGGCCTGAACGTGGAAAGGTCCCTGTGCCTTGTGCCGACCTCATAGGGGATCTGCCCTCCTGGCACAAGCTCCTGCCCAGCCTATCCTTCCAACCACCCCCAAGGACTCTCCAGCCCAGACCCCAGCAGGTGCACAGGATGGGAGCCAGTCACAATGCTCCTGGAACTAATGGCCGAGACTCCCAGGCACCACACAGGGCCTGCTGCAGCTTCCCCGAGGCAGCACAGGCAGCAGATCTAAGAGCCTCTGCTTGTGAGGCGGCCAGACGAGCAGCCCTCCAGGGAACTCCCCAAGGCTGCCAAAAAGCATCCAAGCCCAACAGACTCAGTGGAGGAACAACTTCCTTCCCCAGAGGAAGCCTGTGGCAGGGCACCCCCAACACCACCTCCCCTGGCGCTCTGCTTTCAGGTGTGTGCTTGATCTACCTGGGGGCATCTTATCTGGCTGCCTTGAGATAGGCCAGGACATAGCTGCAAGGAGAAGCCCCATCTCCTCTTGAGCTGCAGGGCACCTATCTCCCCAGAGTGCAGCCACACTGGGGGAGTGGAGACTCATCCTCACTGCCCGAGCTCACGGCATCTGTGTCCCAAGCAATGCTGGCACACCGCGAGCCTCAAGAGACCTGTTGAACGGCACTGGTGGTAAAGCCTCTCTGAGGAGGTCAGGAAGCAGCTGGGGGCAGAGGAGAGGCAGGGCGATGGGCACAGAGGCTGAGATGAGGTGGGGTCAAGGAGGGCCAATATCACCTAGCATGAAGGAGTTAGGGAGGACCGGAACGGTGACAGCCCTGGAGACAGGAGGGACAAGAGGACGGAGTCAGATGTGTAGAGAAGCCAGTCCCACTCCACTGGTGCCGAGGGCGCATCTCGTGCCATTGATACAGCAAAACCAAGAAGCATGAGCAGGGGACACAGGGCAGGGGCAGCACCAAGATGCCCTGGAGGGTCCATGTGCACAGAGGACAGGGGCAAGTGCCCCAACCACATGGAGGGCCAGCAGGCCTGGGACATTCTCTCCTGAGCAGTCTGGTGTGGATGGCACAGGCTGGCAACACCTGAGCTGAGCCGGGCTGGGAGATGGGTGTGTGTTGGGGGGGTGGGCACTGGGTTGACTCACAAAGGGATAGGGACCACAGGAAGAGGCCCAGGAAAAGAAAGTGGCCATGGGCAATGCAGGATGGAGGCTGGTTTGCTGGAGAGTGAGGGTGAGCAGGTTTGGAGCCACAGGGCCAGGAGTGGGGTGATGCAAACTGCTGGTGGGGGCCTGAGGCTGTGGAAGAGACAGGGAGACCAGGGCTGGTTATCCAGACCTGGTGAGTGGACAAGGGGACAGTAGTGCAACCTGTGAGAGGACAGTAAAGCGTCCCCATCCCAACAGAGGACGAGGATGAGGCAAGTGTCTGGACAAGGATCGACACGAGGACAGGTGGCCAGGCCAGAGATGGCAGGAGTCTGCCAGGGATCCGACCAGCAAGACCCTCCCTCCCTGGGGACACTCCAGTCAGTCCCGGCTGTGGGCAGAGGAGTGTGCAGGCCGGTGGGAGACGGCTGCCCTGAGGATCAAAGGGAGGAAGGCAGGAGACACCATCCTGTCACCCCACCGGAGGGGTCATGAGTCCAGGACAGAAGCACGGGCCAGGCCTGGACACTAGAGGAGAGGCTGTCCTGGGCAGCCCTGGGTGGGCTAGGCAACAAATGATCAAGGGGGAAGGAATGCCTCTAGATGAGTCTCAGGGATGGCCAGGCCAGTGCCATAGAAGAGCGAGAGAAAATGGGGGTGAGAGGCCTGCTCCCAATAGGGACGGGTGCAGGTGTCTGCCTTGCTGCGCCCTGAGTGGTGCTGGCAGTGGGCACCAGCAAGAGTGGGATGATGGTGAGAGCCAGCCAGGCCAGGGGAGGGGCAACCCTGGTGTGGGAGAGAGAGGACAGGGTGGGCCCCTGGGGATCACTCCCTGGGGCACCTAGAGTCTAAGCCCCCAAGGCCCAGATGAGGACAGGAGCAGGGATGATCTCACAGAGAGGGCCAGGACCATAGGGTGAGAGGCGGGGCTTTAACAAAAAACACGACAGAGTCAGCGGGTCCTGCCTACTGACCTGGGCCATGGTAACCATGGGCCGGCTTTCAGCCCTCCCCTCCTACTTCCTGCCTGTAAAACAGGGGGTGGGACTGCACTGGGTGCCCTGGAGCCCCATGACTCCTGTGACAACACTGGGGACCAGGACAAGATAGAGAGCAAGACATGAATCGTCTTTCAACAGAAAGTGGCCAGTGGGAAAGATGTGCTCAGAGAAGAGGAGGATGAGGACCCTGGGGGATTCACCACCCAAGTCATCAGGCACTGGTCTTGATCAGCCGTGCCCCCCGGGACCAGTGCTGCCTCTACCTCCCATCAGAAGGCGACCTGCCTGAGTCTCTGCCTTGAGCACCCCCGGCACAGCCCGGGTTGATCCGGCTCCTCGCCTGACCAGCAGCTGCAGGGCCATGTTGTGGCTGCTCACTGCCAGCTGTAGCCCCCACCCCAGGGGCCTGCACGGGAAGGGCTCAGTTAAGCTGTGCGGGATTAGCCAGCAAACGAGTCTGGTCTGGTCTGTTCCACACAGCAGGTTGGCACACCTTCCTCCCAGTTTTCAAAAAAACTTAGTTCCATGGGGCTGGCCCGTGGCTCATTCGGGAGAGTGTGGTGCTGATAACACCAAGGCCACGGGTTTGGATGCCATATAGGGATGGCCGGTTAGCTCACTGGGTGACGCGGTGCTGACAACACCAAGTCAAGGGTTAAGATCCCCTTACCGGTCATCTTAAAAAAAAAAGACTTAGTTCCATAAGGGAGGGCAAAGCAGAGGCAGGGTTCAGGGGTTGAGGGTCACTGTGGGCATTCCTGAGCAGGCATGCAACACAGGATGTATTTAGAGCATAGTGCAGGACTCAGCAAAGGAAAAGGAAGGGCTAGGATGAAGCTGCGAGGGTGGGAGGGAAACAGGATGAATCCAAGGGAGAAGAGAGCACCAGGCTGAGCTGGGCAGTCATCTTGCCCAACAGCAAACTTCCCAGGAACCCTCCTGCTGCCCAGCAATGTGGGGCAGGAGAGAGGAAGCCCAGGCTCGCCTGGGGGCACCCAGTGCCAAGCCACACCCAAGCCGGAACCTGCTGAACACTCACATCAACAGCCCCTTGCCACAGTGCTCTTGGAGGGTGTGGGGCCCACGTGGAGTAAGAGGCCAAATGCTGGCTACAGCAGCCATACGTAGGTGCTCACTCATTTCCTGAGTGAGAAGCAAACGGGGCCAAGACCTCACGTGTGAAGACCACCACCGTGCCTTCCTTCCTGCAAGGAAGCTCCAGGCGTGCTGGGAAACCTAGCCGTTCGGAGTTACATCATGCTATGCAAGACCGGCCGATGAGGCAGGCTCTGGCAAGGCAGGGAGCTGTCCTGTGAGTAAGCTCACAGGCCAGAGTCTTCCCCAACTGAGTGTGCACCCCACATCTCTCCGAAGTCTGGATCCGCCTCCTTCCACCACATTACACACTAACAGCATCTCCAAATGGTTTTTTCCAATACGGCACTGAGTAGGTGCCCACGGCATGCTCAGAGGATTGCAGCATCTCGCTGGCTCCTTTAACATAGATGTTCACTAAAAAAAACAAAAAAAAAAAAAAAAAAAAGAAAGAACCTATCCCTAATATCCCTCAATACTGCTGTTTCTGCGTCATTTCTAAGGAGAGAAAAGTCATTTCCTAGCCGATGTCACCAGCCAAAGCCTTCCATGAACAAACCAAAGGAATTTCACTATGCTGGAAGCAAACAGATGCCTAAGTACAGCAAACCAAGAGAGCTCCAGATAGGTGCTCCGGGCCAGCAGCTGGCACTGCTGGGAGTGCGGTGGGGAAGCCGCACGGCGCCCTCTGACCCATCCAGGGCTTCCAAGTCTGGACAGAGTCAGAAACATCCCCGCTTCACTCTGGACCTGAGGCCCCAAATCGGAACTGGCAAGGAGGAAGGAAACTTCCTAACAGGTTTACCCCCACCAACCAAGCACCCTGAGACCTTCCCCCGTGGTGGGCAGGTCCGAGTGTCACCTCCACTCGACAGATGGGATCGCTAGTCTCAGAAGGGGGGCCCAGACACACAGCTGGGGTGGCCATGCCCGCAGTTCGATCCTCTGTTTCCAGAATAGAGACCCCCGAGGAATAAACTCCCACAGACCATGCCCCTTTCCGGGCCCGAGAGGAGTTCCCGGGGTAAGTCCCCAGGCTGTGTCCCACAGGGACTGCTCGGCCGCCTCCTGACTCGCGGCCCCGGTCGCCCCCCGTCGACCCCCCGGCCTGGACCCCGCCCCGGGCGGCCCCGGCGGGCCGCGGCCGGACGGCAGGAAGGCGAAGACCCTTCCCGCCCGCCCGGCGCCCGCCCCGGCGCCCCCGGGC
>NW_007726203.1:698997-710158 GCF_000696425.1 Galeopterus variegatus
CACGACCTGGCCCCGGCGGCCCGCCCCTTCCGGGCAACATCACCGCCCCGCCCAGCAATGGCACCGCCCGGCGGAAGTGTGCGCCGCGACTTCCGCCCAGCGAGGCGCGGGCTAGAGCGGCGCTTCTCACCACTCTCCCATCCCCGAGCGCTCTAACCCGAAGCTGCCTCTCGGAGGCCCGGCGCCGCCGCTGCACTTGCTCCGTGTAGGCCTCCACCCCCCGGGTGGGCGTGGACTAGGGTCGCGAACGAAACCCGGGAGGCCCAGTGTGAGTTTCAGGTGAACAACGAATAACGCCTTAGTGTAAGTGTAGCCCAAATATTGATGGGCTGTACTTATACCAAAATGTGTTCCATTGTTTATCTGAAATTCAAATTTAACTGGACGTCCTGTATCTTTATTTGCTAAATATAGCGCCCTTGTTAGGGACCCAACATCTCTCTCCAGCCCAGACCTCTTTCTTGTATTTGGAAATACGCAAGCCTGGTCACCAGGCAGCATGCCCCCCTCCCCCCCCCCCCCGCCCCGCCATCCCTAACGCCCTGTGCAAAATCCCTGCAGGAGAGACAGCACATGGTGACATCGATCTCAGAGCAGGGCCCATCTCGCCCAGTCCCGCTGGAGAACAGGCCTCTAAAAGGTAGGCAGGGAACATGTCTGGCTAGTGCGCGGCCTGGCACACGTACGTTTGAATGGATGGTGGTGAGACCTGGGAGTCAGATCTGGTTCCCGTTGGGGGGACTATTCCCTACCCTTGGGGGCCAGGCACACTTAGCACCTTCCTTCTGCCATCAAGAGTCCAGATCTGAACCCTTCCAGAAGAGAGGCAAAATATCGTGAGGGAATAAGAATGGACTTTAGAATCATAGAAATGGGTTTTAAACCCCACTTCTGCCACTGATTTGCTGGTGACCTTGGTTGGCTCACTGAAGCCTTTAACTTCCTCACTTACAAACCAGGGATCACCATACCAATTAACTGGGTGGACTGGCCCCATGCAAATGTCGTCTCACTCTCACAAAACCCCACTAAAAGGACAGTAAAGGAATAAAAAAGCTATTAATCCATTAACACAAAGAGAGCAGGAGGCGGGGAAGCAGCTAGTGAAAGATAGAAACAAATTTTGGAATGATAGAAAGATGAAGGAAGCATCCTAAAGGCCTCTGGGGGGACCCTGATGAGAAATTTCACTCACAGAACCACTGAGGGTGGGCTGAGGCAGGAGACTGAGAACAGGGGTGAGTGGAAGTTCATGTATTAAAAACTGGGGGACCCACAGGGCTGGCCAGTTAGCTCAGCTGGTTAGAGCATGATGTTACAATATCACGGTCAAGTATTCGGATCTCCATACAGGACAGCTGCAAAACAACAACATAAACAAAAACAAAAACCTGGGACTTAGGGCTAGCCAGTTAGCTTACTTGGGAGAGCACAGTGCTGATAACACCAAGGTCATAGTGGCCAGCTGCCAAAACCAAACAAAACAAAAAACCTGGGGGACCTGGGACCTCCACCTCTGCTTGGTCTCTATATCCATCCCACCCTCCACCTACCCTCAACAGGATACTGGAAGATTTTCTGCTGGAGAAACTGACCAACTTCAGAGAAAAGACCTTTCCACCCCATTAAGCAATGAAAAGCTGGCCTGCTGCCCATCCACCGTACAGCAAAGCCCACCATTCAGCAAACTCTACCCCCACAAAAAAAATTTCCAGTCAGTGTTGTAGGGTCTCATTCTTAAATGTAGATAGGCAGCCAAGGCTTTCCAGACTCAGAGAGAAGCCTGCAAAATGAAAGACAAGAGACTAAAACAAACAGACCTAGAGAGCAGAAGGAAATCTTAGAAAGAACTATATTTGATATTCGCAGAAAAGATGTTGGTTCCATGAAATGAGAATAGGATGCCTTGGACAACAGCAACAACCAGAAAGCCAACAGAACAAGAAAAAGTTCTTAGAAGTTAAAAATATAATAGCATAAGTAAAAATTCACTAGCAAAGTGCGAAAATAAAATAGAGGAAATCTCCCAGCAAGCAGAGCAAAAGAGAAAATAGAGTAAATTAGAAGGCTGAATCCAGAAGGTGCAGTATCTAATAGGAATTTCAGAAAGAACTGAGAAAATAGAGAGGAGCAAATTATCAAAGAGCTAATAGGACAATATATGCCAGAACTAAAGGATTTAATTTTTCATATTGAAAGGGCCCAAGGATTGGCCAGTTAGCTCAGTTGGTTAGAATGTGGTGTTATAACACCAGAGTCAAGAAGAGTTTGGATCCCCATAAGTGCCAGCTGCCAAAAAAATAAACCAAAGAGCCAATCAAGGTAAAAAGACCCTCACTGGGAGACATGATGTAATACCACAGCACTGGAGATAAAGCAAAAATCCTGAAAGCTTCAGAGAGGAAGGAGTATGGAGAGAGAAGGACATGTAAGAAAGATCAAGAATCAGAATGGCAGTGGACTTATAACCCTGGAAATCCTCTCAAATTTCTGAAGGAATGTGATTTTCATTCATGAAATCTATCCCTAGGCACACTTTCTATCAGCATAAAGACATCAACAGAGAAGACAAATTATTTAGCTCTCATGCCCCACCTCAAATGAAGTTACCAGAGGGTTTGCTTCTCCAAAATATTAGGGAGCACAAGTTAGAAGAAGACCTGGCATTCAGGAAGCAGAAGCTCCAACCCAAACGGAAGCCATGGGGAAGTGTGGGATGACTGTGCAGAGACTGAGAGAGTGGACATTCAGATTGGAGCAGGAAGCCACCGCTCCCAGGTAGAGATCCCCAGAATATACATGGAATTGGTGTGCGTTACCTCAAATGCTTGAAAACTGGGAAAGGTAATTGCAAGGAGTGTGGTATCTTTTGCAGCATTTAGAGAAAATACCAAAATTTGTATATAGGAAAACAAAGAGAAATAATGATAGCTATCAATGAGAAGGGAAATGTAAACAGTACACTACTTGGTTCAGCAGAGAATATTGACATAGTATTTGTCAATACCGTGTAAACACTGACTCATGATTTCACAAGAAATTATAAAATCATATTAAGAGGATGGAGGGAGGAGAAGTGGGGGTGATTGGGGAGCGAGAGAGGAAAGCTTCATCTAAATTAGTAGGAAGTCAGGCTGGCCAGTTGGTTCACTGGGTTAGAGCATGGTGCTGATAACACCAAGGTCAAGGGTTCAGATCACCTACAGCCAGCCACTAAAAATAAAAAAATAGTAGGAAGCCATTTGATGTTGCCTACAATGGATAAATCACAAAACAGCAGTTTATCACTTAAGTCAGTGGCTCTCAACCATGGGCAGTTCTGCTCCCCAGGAACTATTTGGAAATGCCTGGAGACACTTTTGGTTGTCACAGCGGAGTGAGTGGGAGCATTACTGGCACCTAATGGTGTATTAGTTTCCTATGGCTACAATAAAAATTACCACAAATTCAGTGGCTTAACATGAGTTTGTTATCTATGGTTCTGGAGTTCAGAACTCCAAAATGGGTCACAGTGAGCTAACATCAAGCTGTCAGGAGCACTGTTGGGTACCCCAGTGGAGAATCTGTTCCTCACCTTTGCAGCTGTTGGAAGCTTCCTGAACTCCTTGGCTCACAGCCTCCTTCAGGCTTCAGAGCCAACAGCTGCATCACTCTGATCTCTAATTTCCATCTCCATCACAGCCCTTCCCTAACTTGGCCCCTCTTCCACATTTAAAGCTCTTGTGATTACTGGGCCGGCCCGTGGCTCACTCGGGAGAGTGCGGTGCTGATAACACCAAGGCCCAGGTTCGGATCCCATATAGGGATGGCCGGTTGGCTCGCTGGCTGAGCCTGGTGCTGACAACACCAAGTCAAGGGTTAAGATCCCCTTACCGGTCATCCTTTAAAAAAAAAAAAAAAATGACAGAATCGAGAGACTTACTCATTCATCCCGTCCTTAGACAGAGTTTCTGTTCCAGGTCAGGAACACGGACAGAGGGGGGGAAAGGGGGGCAGATGCAGTCCTAGCCCTGTGCAAATAGTCCCAGTTGCCATTGGTGGGTTTCTGAGGGATTATCGTGTGGAGGAAAAGAGAGGTGAGCCCCAGAAAGGAGGGTCAGTGCTCATGGGCAGTTAGTATCACCACCTTCTCCCCAAATGGAGCTTTGGCTGCAGATCCTGGTTGGGGGGAGAAAGAAAGCTTTGTCACCCTGCTCCCTCGGCTCAGGGCTGGGCAGGGCACAGAGCCCCTCCTCTGCACCCTGAGCTGGGAGCCCCCAGGAGCCCTCAAAGGACTCTGCTTTGCTTCTCTAACCTGCCCTGGGCTCCCTCCCACGAGCCTTCTACAGACCCCGCCCCTCTGTCCCCCTGTGGCCTTTATCCTTCCCAGCCATCCTGATATTTTCACTCCCTGCGGCCACAGCTGATATTTAAACCTCAGAAAGCGGTAGCACACCAAACCTGCCGTGCTGCAGGGTACTTTCTCCTTTGAGCAACACTACATTTTTAAGGTTTAGCCATCTGCTACTAGTAGCTGTACTTCAGCTCTCTAACTGCCACTGGGACCACCATCCCAGAGTAGACCACGATTGATCAGTTTCCCTACTGATGGACTTTCCCCTGCAGAAGCTCCCTGGGCCACCACCAGGGGGCGCCCTAGACCCTCCCCGGCCGGACTGCCGTCCCCTGGGGTTCCAGAGGCGCCCACGTCCCCTCCTCGGCTGGGAATGGGCAGCAGTGTCAGGGGACGCCTGCAGGGTGTGCAGCTGCCTGGCTCTGGCCCGTGTCGTGCGGAGCTGCCCGCCCACCTCACACTCCAAGCGGCTCTCCAGGCCAAGGGCTCTCAGGGGAGCAGGGTGGGGATGGTGGGTGGTGGCTTTGGGGAGGCCCCCTGTCCCTGTAGTCCTCCAGGTGCAGAGAGGGCTACCTCTGCATTCCCTACCCCGCCTGTCTCTGTGCCTCAACCCCCCACCCTCATCAAAATGTTTTCATTGACAAGTGGAGGGGTGGGTCAGCCTCTGGAACAGCAACAATAGATCCTAGCCACAAGCATTTATTGAGTGCCTACTGTGTGCCAGGCACAGTACCAAGACCCAAGACAGAATCATCAATGCTCACAAGATGATAATGACGTGGCCACTGCAATTATCCCCCTTTTACAAATGAGGAAACAGAGGCAGGAAAGGTTGAGGCACTTATTGCTCCCCCTACACCCACCACCATCAAGCCTGGGGCAGGCCTGAGCCTAGCCACCAGGCTCAAAGGCCAGCTTCTCACCGGCTCTGTGTGGCCATTGAGGGGAGAGCAGCAGCTGCTGTTGCTGCTAAACCTCCCTAGGGATCTCTGAACCGACCAGGGCCCCTCATACTGCTGGAGCACGGCCCTTGTCTGTACCCCACTCCCCCAGCCCTTCTGTGCCTCTCTCTACCTGAATGCTTCGTTTTCCCCAAACTGAGGCTCTCAGGCTGGGGGTCTAGGTTGTATCTCCCTCCCATCACCATTTACCCAACAGATGATCTGGGACAAGTCAATTCCTCCTGTGCCTTAGTTTCCTCATTGGTAAAACGGAATTAACAATAGTTCCCCTCATGGGATTGTTTGTAGGTCAAAATGAGATATTTATCATGATCCCAAACAAGATCCCTGGTATTTGGGACCTAGAGGGTGCCTCGTGAATGGTGTGGTTGCTGGGGGGAGGGGGGTCTGATTATCATTATTTTTTTTTTTTTATTTTTTTTTTTTCAGCAGCTGGCTGGTACAGGAATCGATTATTTTGAGGCTGAATTCACCATGGGCTGGGGTCAGGAAAGAATGTGTCAGGTCCTGCCCTCTGGGAGGGGGCTGTTAAGCCCAGGCAGGCATGGTGGAATGCTCTTGGGGACAGTTCCAACCATGGCCATTTAAGCAGAGTCCTGAAGAATGAGTAGGAGTTTGCCAGGTTAAGAAGGACGTTTTAGGCACAGAGGCACAAAGGTTGGCAAAACCACAGGTTGTTGGTTAAGACAAAATAAACGAAATTAGGACTGGCTGGAGAAAGTGGCCACAGGGGTACCATGACTGGAGAGGAAGCACTGGAAGTGGTCAGGTCTGAGAGTGTGAGGAGGAGCTGCCTCTTCATCCTGCAGGGCTTGGGAACCACTAGCCAGCTCAGGGATGGCTTGAGGTGGCCAAACCTGTGGTTTCCAAGCATCCATCCCTCTGCAGCAGGGAAAAGGGTGATGGGGAGAAGCTAGGGGTGGCAGAGGATAGGACAGGGTGTGGCGGGAGTCTTGAGAGCTGTATTAGGTGAGGACAAGGGATAACCCTCAGGGGAGGAGCTACACAGAGGAGTCGAGTGGTGCCAGGGCCCCCAACCATCTCTCCTGCCTTACCCCACTGGGGCTCTGTCAGCCTGCCGGTTTTTGCTGTGCTGGTGCCCCACCGGCAAGAGCTCTGGCCAAGAGGGCACCCACCCTTGCGCCTGAGGCCCCTGGTCCCTGGACTCCCTCCCTGGCAGTGGCACTGCTGGGAGGAGGAAGCGAACAGGCGGAACAGGGGAAGCGGGGGCGCCCCCGGGGAGCCTCAAGTCCACTTCTAGCTAGAGGCCCCTTCAGTGAGGTGCTCAGGGGGCGTCCCCGCCCCAGCAGCCTGAGCTCGCACTTCTCTTTTCCTCCACCCACCTCTGGTGAGCCCAGCAGGTACCACGGGGGCGGACCGGGGAGGGGCCACCGAGCGGTTATAGTCGGACCCGCGGGGGACCACCTACTCGCCTCTATCCTCCGGCGCTCAGCTCCCCGACGCCGCAATTCCGCCGCGCCCAGACCCAGCCGAGCCGGTTCCTGTCCCGCCCCGCCGGGCGGCCGTCGACCGGAGCGCCCTGGCGCGGGGCCCGGGCCGGGGGGCTGCCGCGAGCCGGCAGCTGCTCGCGTGGCCGCTGCTTCTGCTCCTGCTGCCGCTGCCCGCCGGCGCCTGGTACAAGCACGTGGCGATTCCCCGCTACCACACGGTGGGCCGCGCCGCCGGCCTGCTCATGGGGCTGCGCAGCTCGCCCTACCTGTGGCGCCGCGCGCTTCGCCCGGCCGCTGGGCGCCTGACCTGGGACACCCTGTTCCCGGGGCTCGCCGCCCGTGACGCTCTCCTCCTGCTTCCCTCGGGGGTTCAGGAGGGGTGGGGACCGCGACACAGCAGCTCCCGGGCACGGCTCCCCGTCCATGGACTCCGGAGCTTGCGCGCCCCGGGGTCCGCGCACGAACCGGGGCCGCAGCTGGACCTCCGCTCCCGGACCCCAGCAGAGCCGGCCAGGTACGTGGCGGGAGGGAGGGGGCCAGAACGGCAGCGGTAAAGGGGATCTCGAGAGGTCTTAGCCTGGAGCGTACGTCTGCATTCCCGGAGTTGTCTCTACCCTCGCGGCCCGGGGCGGCAGTGGAGGGCGCACAGCCCGCTCCCCACGGTCCTGCTGTTTTTTCTAGAGACTTCGGAGAGACCTCACCCGCCCAGCCTTGGTTCCTGCTGCAGACCTCCTTCGCTGGTCCCCGCCTGGCCCCAGCACCGCCCTGACAGCATCCTCTACCCGCGGAGCCCCCGCACCCGGCCCGGGAGGATTTGCTGCGTCCTGCAGGGCGAGCAACGCCCGCCGGGTGGTTCTGTCCGGTTAATAAAACCCGCCTGATTTCTGCGCCCCCGCGTGTGACCCTGTGTACTTTGCCATCTAGCTTAAGGGCGCAAACAGCTGCACCCACGCCCTGGCAAATGTCAGGAGCCCCCTGCTGACCAGGGGATGGGGGCCCCCTCTCCAGCCTCAGCGATGTGTGTCATTGGGGGGCAGAAGGGGGGCGAAGGAGAGACATCAGGGACTGGTTCCTCTCCTCTGCCTGTGCTGCCCCTTCTGTTTCGGGGTGGGGTTATCAGGCCTGGTTCCAAGGTGTGGTGACCCTAGGGACTTCTATGGGGTGGAGATCCTGGGCCTTGTCCGCACCCATTGGGGTGTACAGGAGGAGGAAAGCAGAAGCTCTTACCTGCTGAACCGGACCCCCCACCCAAGCCTCCCAGGAGCCCTACATGGGGCCCCTCCCTATGCCCTCTGGCCATGCTGGGGAGAATGTCCCCCTGCACAGTGGGCTGTGACCTTCAGCCCAGGCAACCCACCTGGACTCTCCCCCTTTTCCCAGCATTCATTTCACACCTGTGTCTCCCTGAACTCCCCTGCACCACTGGCTTCCTTCCAGAGAGGAACTGGGAGCCCCAGCCCTCTTCTCATGACTGTGCTGTCCTCCTAGGGAGGAAGGGTTCCTCCAGCTGAGCCCCCTTGCTTCCTCAGAGACCCCTTCTCCTCTATCCCCCTCTGCGTTTCCAGTCATTGGCTCCAGCCCCCCACATAAATGTGCTCTGCCATCTGGAATAAACCGGACCCCTCCACTGGGGTACCTCCAGCTCCCCTGTCACAGGTGTCCCCGAGCTCCTCCACCCTCCTACTTCCTCTTAACCCTCTTTAAAATTTGGCCCCTGACTTCCACAACTGTCCTGGACCTCACACCACCCAGGTCACTGTGCCTGACGCCATCATCCCTTGGAGGTCTCCTTGGCCATGTTACAGGGTCTCCTGTGTGGCGACCCAGCAAGGACTGGAGGAAAGGTGGTCCCAGGTCTGTCTACCAGCCTGGCTTTGGGGCACCCATGTGGAACCAGCTCCCACATTCCCCTCCTGGCTTCTGGCAGCCCCTGCCCCTTCCTGGCTGTCCCTTCTGATCTGAGTACATCTTTCTGCCTACTTGGCCCCCAAATGTGGGTGCTCCTTTTTTCTGCACCCCCCAATTCCTATGGACCCCTAAATTTATTTAACTTGATTGCACCCAGCCCTTTCCTAGGATCTGTACTGGAGAAAGAGGTGGTCATGACCCCTCAGGTTGACCCGTTCTCCTCCCTCCAAGCCCATTCACTCCCACTCCTGCCCCTGCTCCTCACCGAACCTGACCTTTCAAAACATACATGTCCTGACCTTGTCACTCACAAATGCACACACCTCAAGGGCTCCCCACTGCCTATGGGAAAATATCCACGTTCCCGGGTCAGGGCTCAGGGCTGGCCCCGTCCCAGTCCCATGGCTCCATCCCTTCTCCCACCTCCTGCTCCAGCCTGCAGGAACTTAGGGAAGGCTCCAGAACAGCCTGGAGTGCTCCCACCCTGAAGGACTTCAGGCCCCAGGCTGGTGAAATACCCCTTTGGGGCCTGCCCTAGCTCAGGTCAAGGTACACAAATCCCTATTTCTGTGGGTCTCAGAGATGTTTCCCCAGTGCTTGCCAGCTCCTGTGGTCCACAAATGCTTGGTCACAAGTGCTGGGGTACTTGTGAGGGGCCCAGATTTTATGTTGCCTGGAGGTACCCTAGCCCAGAGAGGTTTGTGCCAGGTCTAAGGTGGAGGAGCAGAACCGATCAGGTAGGTGTGCAGATGCCCGGCTTCTCTGCCTACCACTACCCATGACACTCTAATGCCTCTGCATCCGGCAGGACCGGATCGGATCGAAGCCACAGGGGCGGGACCTGGGGCAGTCCCGGGGACAATGCGATGCCCACCATAACCGGCAGGTGGCGGTGCGTGGCTACTGTTCTGGGCGACGGCCATCTACCGGGCCTCCTGTGGTAGGTGGGGCTAGGGGCGGGCGGCGGGCGGGGGCAGAGGGTGGGCGGGGCGCCACCGCCCGGTCGGCAGCAGTCGGGTTTGCAGCACCTCCTTTCTGCCGCTCTTCCCTCCTCGGTCCTTCCGCATCTCGGCTTCTCTCTCCCTCTCGGGCCTGGGTCTTTGTCGATCTCCTTTCTCCTTCCGTCGCTCTGGTCCCGCCTACCCCAATTCCGGGCTCTAAAGAGAGGCATGGTGTAGTCTGAGAGGGCGGAGGCCCTAAGCAAGGCCTGGTTATGCTCGGGGGCCGTTAATGCCCATTAAGGAGGCAGCGCCCGCCCGGGAAGCTCTAGGGTCATTACCGGGGCGTCGGACTAATGACTCTACCCCGCAAACTGGGCCTCAGGCCCCTGCCGCGGCCACACCCCAGAGACACCGCTCATGCAGGCTCAGTGCTCAGAGGAAAGTCCCGTATCCGCCGCAGGAACACAGGGGCAACCCGCACCTTAAGGGGGCCCTCCAATAGCCCAGAGGAGGGAAGGACTGAAACTTGCAGTCCCTCTGTCGTAGATGGCGACTCACACCTGGGTGGCAAGTTGTCAGGGGTGGGGTGAGGGGATGAGGGTGGATGGGGGAATCTCCCAGGCTTCTGGTCACCCCTGACTTGACCTCCATCCTACCTGCTATGGCCTGGGGGCCGGGTCACCCCACCCCACAGAACAAGCAAAATAAAGCCCACCCTGCCTGGGACGCTGACCCTAGAGCCTCACTACCCACCTCCCCTCTCCCATTCTCCAAGACCTTGAATGGCTTACAGCGCCTGAATGCCTTTTAAGTCCCCACCTCCAGACCTTTGCCCATGCCGTTCCCTCTGCCTCTTTCTCTGCCTCTCCCACCTCCATCACAGCACCCCGTTGTGCCTGAGGCCAGCCACGGAGCCAGGCTGAGAGCTTCGCAGGGTTGGCTGGGGGAAGAGGCTTGGGAGGCTTGCCCAGGAGGGCTGCTGGGTCGCCCTCACCCATCTCTGTTGTCCAGACCCCCATACTCCTGTGTCCCCTCTCAATTATTCCTGCTACCCTCTCTGAAATTGTTTCCTCCTGCTGTTCCGTGGCTACCTTTATTTATTCTGCTGCTGTTACTTCACTGGGAGCCACGTCCTCTGCTACCCATCCCCTTTGTTTCTCTAGGACATTGCTTTGTTACTCTGTTACCTTCCTTGATACTTCCTCAGCTCCCTTTCTGCTTTGGGGACTCCTTTGTTAGTTACTCTGTGACTGCAATGTCCTGTGATACTTCCTTGGTTCAGGGCTCCTGGCTGTGACCACATGTCCTTGGTTACTTTTCCTCTGGTGTGTTCTGTTCCCCATCCTATCATTGGTCACAGGCTGGAGGATGCAGTTGAGTTCTGGGTTGCAGAAGGCCAGTGAGGGCCCAAGGCTGATTGGGAGAGTCTTCCCTACCGGGGATGGGGGACTGGAGGATCTCTGAGCTCTCTAATCTAGGGGACCCAGGGTCTCTTCCTCCGCCCCATCCAGCCACCTCTCTCTTTTTTTTTTTTTTTTTTTTTTTTGCGTGTTTTTTTTTTTTTTT
>NW_007726203.1:710662-712149 GCF_000696425.1 Galeopterus variegatus
CCTCTTTTTTTTTTTTTTTTTTTTTTGTGTGTCTTTTTTGTCTTTTTCCGTGTCCGGCAACGGATCGCAACCCTCAGTGTTGCTCCCGTACCGGACCGGGGACCGGCAACAGGATTGCAACCCTCGGCGTTGCTCCCGCGCCTCGCTCAGCCAGTGAGCGGGAACCGGTCTGCATGTGGGATCCGAACCCTCGGGCGGGAGCACCACCGCGCTTCCCAAGCGGCGCACTATCCAGTGCGCCACCGGGCTGGCCCCAGCCACCTCTCTTGATTCTGGTATGGCCACAAAGCTACAGCCTGGCAGGTCTTGAGTGGTCCTGGTTGCTGTGGGAACCCCTACCTGATGGTGGTATGTGGGGTACATGGTGGACCACACTGTCTACAACCATCACAGTCTCCAAGGGCAACAGCACCAGGCTGGGGCCAGGGAAGCTAGTTGCAGGCCAGACAGGCAGCCTCTGGACGGGCAGTCAGACCGATGAAGTGCTAGCCGGGCCAGAGCCATGGCAGCTCAGCCAGCAATTGCAGAGGTGGGGGTGGGGGAGCAGTCATGCAGCCTCAGCCTAAGTGGCTTTTAGGGGCCGCTGTTGGGGTGTGGGCACCCAGGGGGCCACAGCCCAGGAGACTGCCTAGAGGCAGGCCCTGCACTTGGGCGATGGCTGGGAAGCCCAGGCCAAGGGCACTGGAGAGAGGAGAAGCAGAGGCAGGACTGAGCCCATCCCGCTTCCCTGCCCTCATGGAGAATTGTCTGGGCTGGCTGTGCCTGACCCCTGGGAACCAGGTATGTGTGCTGGGGAGGGGCAGACTGAGGGCGAGCCTGGGACTCAGCTGTCTTCCTGTATCTGAGACCGAGAAAGAGCTCTATGGGGAAGAGTGTGGACTCGGACAATGTGCCCAAGCAGAGCTGGGGAATCTTGTGAGGGTCTCTTCCCTCTCCAGACTTCAGTTTCCCCATCTATAAAAGGGTCTGGGCCCTCTGAGGTTGTTCCAGGTAAGACACACTCAGAGACGCATGGCGGAGCATAAATGATTCCCTATGGTGATTATTATTGTTCAGTTGGGGGTGGGGGACCCTCATGCTTGGGGTGGTAGAGGCTGGGGGACTTGGGAGGCTGGGGGCAGGGGCAGGAGGACCTGTAGGGGCCTGCTTAATGTGGAGCAGTTCCTGTGAGTGCTGAGTGCAACCCAGAGCTCAGAGGCCAAAGACCTCAGAGCAGTTCACCCCGGGTCAGGAGGGTAGCAAAGACCGTCAAGTCTCAACCAGACACTCACATTCTTCCCCCACCCTTGTCTCTGCCTGTGACTGCAAAGTCACACAGACTGCAGCCTGGGGTAGGCTGGGACACAAGTGAGGGGCCCCAGCAAAGGGAGGGAATGCGGGGGCAGAATGTTTAATGAACACACACACAACACAGATAGCACAAACACTCTCAGCGAGTGGTGGGTCACTTTTTTTTTTTTTTTTTTTTTTTTTTTTTTTTTTTTTTC
>NW_007726203.1:712663-713308 GCF_000696425.1 Galeopterus variegatus
GTCTTTTTCCGTGTCCGGCAACGGATCACAACCCTCAGTGTCGCCCCCGTACCGGACCGGGGACCGGCAACGGGATCGCAACCCTCGGTGTTGCTCCCGCGCCTCGCTCAGCCAGTGAGCGGGAACCGGTCTGTATGTGGGATCCGAACCCTCGGGCGGGAGCGCCGCCGCGCTTCCCAAGCGGCGCACTTATCCAGTGCGCCACTGGGCCGGCCCGATGGGTCACTTTTAAAGCCCTCTTTTCGCCTCCTGGACCATCCTGGACCCTGCACCAGGCCAGGGCAGCTCTGGCTGCAGGAGGGATCCAGATATACGAGGAGGGCTTCCAGGGAGGGTGGAAGGGCTGTGGCCCTTGTTCTTACCCTCTGGTTCTTGTGTGGTGTCCCTCACCTGGGGGCCCTTTCTCCAATCTGTCCCCCACCTCAGGAGCCTGCCTCGGTGCAGCGCAAACAGTAGGTGTCCAATAAATGTTCCTGGACCAGAAGGCAAAAGCGCTGGCGCCAAGGCGGCTGCTCAGAGTGGGGGCGGGACGGAGTGGTTCCGGTGACTCGGAGGTCCTCTAGCCCCTTAGCTTCCCCCGGTGGCCCCCGCGGGCCGGCGGGGCGCGGGGGCAGGGACCTGGCCGGGCGGGCTTGGGCCCGGGGC
>NW_007726203.1:714255-769907 GCF_000696425.1 Galeopterus variegatus
GGAGCCCGGCTCCCCCGCCGAGGCGGCCGCTCTGCGCGCCGGGGACCGCCTGGTCGAGGTCAACGGCGTGAACGTGGAGGGCGAGACGCACCACCAGGTGGGGGCCCGCGTGGAGAGGTGGGGGACGTGGCCGGGAGCAGCGACCGCGCACCTCCTTCCCGGCCTCCCCGCAGGAAGCTCAGTCCTGCGCCGCGGGAGGAGCGGGCGGGGGGGTGGCGTCCTGGCAGGGAGGGGCCCGCACTGCGGTCCCTCCGGCCCTTGACCCTGGCTCTCTGGTCTCACTTTGGCTTCAGTGTGCCGTGTGGGGGGATGTCGACACCTTGGAGCATCTGCGTGCAAGTGGGGACCCAAGTGCTTTTCTCTGAGTGCGTGTGCACACAACTTGGTGTGTGGGAGTGTGCAGGTCCCTCTGGGATCACCCATGTGTACACACAACTGCTGTGTGTACCCAGGGAATGGTCACAGTAAGAACACATATGTGTGTGTCGGGGGGGGACAGGTTTGAATGCCCAGACGTGCTTGTGAGCTGGGCTCTGTGCGTGTGCACGCGTGCTGGACTGTGAATGTGAACATACAGGTCTGCTTGCCTGCGTGTGTGTGGACAGGTCTGAATGCCTGGACGTGTGTGAGCTGGACTCTGTGTGTGTGTGTGTGCATGCACACATGTCCAGGCCTGTGTCCTCACACCTGGCCATATGTACTCGCTAGTGTGTGTCTGCAGGCTGCTGTACTAGTGTGCGTCCCAGCTGGGTGTGTCTGGGTTGGGTGGCAGCACATTCCTTAGCTCCAGAGACACCCCCCTCCTCAGGGGCTGCCTGGATTCACGGGGGTCACTGATGGCAGCCCTCTGCCTCCTGCAGCTGGAGAGAAGGCGGGAAGGAGGGCAGGGTCTCTTCTCTGCACGTTCTGATCCCTTAGGGTGTCTATCTCCCACTGGCCAGGGACTCACATCACACCCTGGCTGGGGTCCAGCCTCCCTCCACCCCTTCTGCTCTGGGTCCTCTGTGTCCCCTCACAGAACCAGCAGGTCCATGACCTGTCTATGTGGCCAATCCTGAGGCCCAGAGATGAGCAGATTGGTTCTTGGTTGGGCCAAGAGCTGAACTCGTATTTCTGTCCCAGGGTCCCTGTCTGTCCATGTGTGTGCTGTGATCTGTCTTCTATCAGAGTATCAACTGGATAAGACTGTTTGCTGAAGAAGAGTGGGGGGCCGTAGGGCTTGGCCTGAGGCCTGGGAAATGGCTGGCAGAGCTGGGACCCACTCTCGCCCCAAGAGCACCTGTTTATCCAAGGCCTCTGGGGTGCTAGTCTCTAAGAACATCACTCACAGAGCTATGTCGGGCCCTCCTCACTGCCCCAGGAGGTGCAGCTGTGACCCTCATGTTACACATGAGGACCCTGAAGTTTGCAGATAGTGGATGCCTTGTCCAGGCCACACAGTCAGGAAGCAGCAGGGTGCTGGGATCCTCCTACCGCTCTCTCGGTCATGGGGAGAGAGGAGGAACAGAGGGTGGCCAGGGCGAAAGTGGGCTTGTTCCAGACCCTTCTATCTGTTGTCAACATCTGTTGAGCAGAACAGTGGGTAGGGACCCCAACCGCTCTCCCAGGCTGGGGTGGGGGTGGGGTTGTTGCCCTTCCTACCACGATGCCCTCCTCCCTGCCACGCACACTGGCATCACGCACACTCCATGGCTGCCAAGTGCTCTGGACGCTTCACAGGCACCCACACAGGCACACAGATGGCCAGAAGGCCACACCGGTCCCACAGGTGGACCTGTCCCCTCCCCCTCACCTGCGGGGTCTGATTCCAGCTGCCTGGATGTGTGTGGCTGCCTGAGTGGAACCCAGGTGTTCACCTCTCCGCAGGCCCTGCAGGAACAGGTCTGTGGCCATAGTGTGGAGCAAATGGAAGGCCTAGAGGCAAAGGTTTAGGTTCCCACACAGCACCCCAAGAAAGACAGAAGCAGGCACAGACCCGCCTGAACTGGGACCAGGGAGACACCTCTCTCCCTCAAATCCAGACTGAGAGACAGACTCTGAAACAGATGGATGTACACGAACACACACACGCACACACAGACTGAAAACTCCAAGCTCAGCCGTGCACCATCTCTGTCACTTCCAGACAGACTGACTCACCCAGCTGGCCTTACCCCGCAGCCCCTTCCTGGCCCTCTTGGAGAAGATCCTGAAGTCCTCACAGCCTGGGCCCCCATGTCAGGAGCCCTGGGACAGGAGGGAGGGAGCTGTGGACACTGGGGGTGGGGGGCGGGGCCCGCAGGCCTCTCGGTCCAGCCGCCCACGCCTGGTGGACCAGCGCCTGCCCGTGAGCCTGGGCCAGCCCAGAGTGGTGCCACCATCCATGTGCCGCCCCAAGTGATGGCTGCTGACCCGCTCCTGCCTCCCGCCCGTCCCAGGTGGTGCAGAGGATCAAGGCTGTGGAAGGGCAGACTCGGCTGCTGGTGGTGGACAAGGAGACGGATGAGGAGCTGCGCCGGCGGCAGTTGACCTGCACCGAGGAGATGGCCCAGCGAGGGCTTCCGCCCACCCACGACCCCTGGGAGCCCAAGCTGGACTGGACACGTGCAGGCAGTGTCAGCTCTGACCCTGGCCAGAAGGTATGGTGGGCTCTACCCACAGGGCCACCCTGGCCCTCCCCAGCCACCATCTCGGCCTCTTAGTGACTATCTTCGCCTTCAGTCACCTCCGGAAGTCTCTGGCTCTTCTGCCTTTCGGGCCCCTTCTCTGCCCCAGTGACCACTGTCTGTGCTCCTGGTGACTGCTCTCCTGGTCACTTGGGGCTACTCTCTCTGTCCTCAGCCTGTGTTCTAAACTCGGTGGGGTCAGGGCAGCCTGGCCCTGGCCCCCTGTCTCTGTCCCTCTTCCTTATGACACTAAGGAGCCACCTGGCCTAGGGAGGGATCACTATAACAAGCTAACCCCCCCAACCCCCTCCCTGCCTGGCCTAGTGGCTGAGTAGCCCTGGGAGGAGTTACTGGAACAGTCCAGGACTGAGTTTGCCCAGTTCTGTGTCTGTGTTGGGTGTCTGTCCGTAGCTCACTTTGTCTGAGGAGTCTGTGTGTGCTGGGAAGGCCTTGGAGAGGTCCATGGTGTTGGGGGAACTGAGGAGACATTCTGAAATGGGGCACAGCCTGGGGGGAGCTGGGACACACATGGGGACAAGGTCTGTATTGGGGGTCTTGTAACTGCTGTGTGCTGGTTTGCTCCGTCTGAGCAGCCTGGTTGCCCTTCATGCTGCTAGGTCCTGGGGAGCCTCACAAGATGCTTCTGGGGAAGCCCGCTCCTCCCCCCAGAGAAAAGGGAGGGCACAGGGGTTTCCACTTGCTGAACCTCCTGGGCCCTTGCTCGTTAGCACCTTCTCTGGTCCTCCCTGCCTCCAGGCCCAGAGAACTGGGGAGAGCTTGTCCCACCTCCTTCCAGGTATCCGGCCTGGGAGGTGGCCCCCAGCGTGCATGGCCAGGAGGAAGAGCCTGAGGCTCTTTGTCCTGCACGCTTGGAAACCTTGATGTTATTGTCTCTCATGCCTCTCCCTTTTGTTTTACTTTTTTTCCAAAGAAATCCCTTTAGGAGGGCTTACCGGTTAGCTCAGTTGGTTAGAGCGTGATGTCATAACACCAAGGTCAAGGGTTTGGATCCCCTTACCAGCCAGCTGCCAAAAAAAAAACCCAAAAACTCTTTAGGGGATTCAAGTCCAGGAGCCCCCTGGATCCGACTTTGAGAACCACTGGCCTAGCAGTGGCGGAGGTGTCAGTTTTGGAGTTTCTGGGAGTGCCAGGGACCTTGACATCTACCTTTTCCCTTTCTTAGATGTCTCCCACTCAAGCTGTGTCTGTGAGCTGGGCCCTGTGGGGCCTGTCTTGGCTGGGAGATGGCATTCTCGATGGGAAGCCCAGCCTGGGCAAAGCCTTGGGCCTGGGAGCTTATGGGACACTTTTCATTCTCTGGAACTCCAGGGCAGGCCATGAGGACGATCAGGGCCATGAGCGCTGAGCCCTCAAGTCTGGACTTTGCCCTAGGTCTTCCTTTGGTTAGATGTCTTTCAGAGGAGCCCTGGACTGATGGCTGGTGGGCACTGCAGGATGCAGGCTCATCCTAGGCTCCCCTTCCCTCAGGCTGAGGGATGGAGCCTCCCTCTTTCCAGGGCACCCCCTCCCCGCCAGGAGGAAGCTCTCCCGCCCCCCCAAGGCATTTGTCCATTGATTTAGACACAAACTGCAGAGTTCACCTTCCTGTGGAAAAATCCGCCCTCGGGTCTTATCTGAAGGGTGGGGTAGCTGAGGCACCCTGTCCTTGGGTGGGACCTTCCCCCTCTGCTATTTCAGGCTCTGGGGGCTGCAGGAAACCCTAGGAGGGGGCTTCCTCTGGGTGTATTTTTAGAGAAACAAAGAAGGCCCCAACTGCCAGGTACTTCTGTAGGTGGGGCTGGGCTGGGGACAGGGACTCGAGGAGGTCAGGGGGGGCCCAAGGGACCCGGTCTCCCCCTCTCCTTCCCACCAGCCAGAGACCTGAAGTTTAATTAGCTGAGTTCACAGCATTGGAAGGAGGAGCTGGACCTCCTGTGACCTCCAGAAACCAGGCTCAGATACCACCCATCACGGGCAGGGAGCGCCTTGGGCTGTTGGGGACCTGGAGGGCAGAGCTTACCCTGAAGGGGGGTGCTGCGATGGGGGCAGTGGTGGCAGAGCAACAGGAGACCTGGGGCAGATGTATGGGGTTTTGCTTTGGTGCAGGATAGAGAAGGCCCACTCCTGGGTGCCCTGTGGGAGGTAAGGGCCACTCTCACCCTCTCTGGGTCCCAGTGTCCTCTGTCCGGGGGTGGGGATGGAGGAGGTGGGACAGAGGAGGACACTGATGTGTTTGGCCCCTCCCTTTGGGGGCCGTGAGGGCCTAGTCAGCAGTGACTCAGCCCCAGGCCACACCAGCTGGAGTGGCTGCAGCTGCAGTACAGCTGATCCTAGCAGTGACGACAGAGGACAGCCCCCAGACAGAGATGGGGCAGCTATCTGTGCCAGGGCCTCGGAAGCGGTACAGGTCTGGGCGCTCTGCCCCCTTGCCCCCAGCCCATGCCGCCACCCCCTGTCTGGAGAGTCTCAGGGGCTGAAAGTGAGTGGGGGTGACAGTTCTGCAGGAGGTGGCTACATAGTATGGGATGCAGTGCCTGCAAGAAGGCTTTTGGGGCTCCCCTGCTCCTGCTCCCCACCCCACCCTGTGAGCCATGGTGGGACTGTCTTCTGTTCTGGGGCTGGGGTCCCCACCCTGCCTCCCTGTCTCCCCAGTCCTGGGTCCTGGTGTAGGGCAGGGCCTCCCAGCAGTTTCCTTCCTTCCTTTCTTGGGACGGAAACCCAGCTGGGTGGGGGGACGCCAGGCTGGAGCCTCAGCAGGGGAGGGGGCGCAGTCACCACCCTGCTCCCCAAAGTGACTCAGTCCCCCCTGTCCCCACCCATCCCCAGGGAGCTTGGGCCACAGTGGGAGGTAGATAAGTGGGAGCTCAGGCCACTCCACTGCCTGCCATCTTTGTCCCAATGCTCATGGCCCGCCTGGGGAGCGCCGCGCCACCTGCCCTGGCCCCAGGAGCCCCTCCACGGAGCCCATCCCGGGGCTTTGTGCAGGTCAGGTGAGGTGGGGCAGAATGGGGCTGAGGACCCCAGCTGCTGGCTTAGCCCCCAGGGTAGGAAGAGGGGACTCAGGGGAGCTTGGTGTGAGCGGACGCCGAGCAACAAAGGGGGGCCTTTCTCTGCCAGGACTGGTGAGTCACCATCTGGGGGGACACAGCCCAGCTCCCGGGGCACCCCCATGCCAGCCTCTTCGTCTGGTTACAGGCATGGCTGGGGACGGGGCTTGCCCGGCTTTGCCACAGGCTGTCTAGCTGGGAGCCGTGGGAGCCGGAGGGCATGGCAGGAGGCAGCAGGAAGTGTGCACGATCCAGGCTGGAGGAGGAGTGCGGGGATGTGCCCCATGCCGTCCCTGCACTTGGCCCTTCCTCTTGGGGGTCTAGTGCCATTTGGTACGCCCCCCGACCCTGCTTACAGCAAGGGGGTTTAGGTGAGACACTAGCAGAAACCTCTTGGCTTGAGGTGAGAGGTGGCCCTTCTGGATGGATGCAGGGGGATAGCCAGAATGGCCCCAAGAACGTGGATGTGGCCTCCGCATGACCTCGTGGCCTCTGCCTGGCCTCATGGCCCCGGATGCCCCACCAAATCCTGCTTCCCATTTGGGGGCCTTGAGAGACCCCCCTGCCACTGCTGAGGGCGTGGGAAGAGGCCGCAGGGGCCGGCACCACAGGCATGTGTGGGTGGCTGTCTGTGTCCATGTAGCGTGCTTGTGAGTCTGTGTTTGGACATCTTGTCTCTGTGACCTCGTGATGTGCCTTTGCGACCTGGGCTGTGTCCATGCCCGGCTCTGGCCTGCTTCCCTCCCTCCCCTGAGAGCTGCTGTCCCCAGCCAGCCAGCCTCAGGGGCTGTGCTGTGACCTATGTCCATGGGGAGGTGTTAAGGCCTGTCTCAGAGCCCCACACCTGTACCTCCAGGTGTGTCTGGGAGAGGGGACGAGTCTATGCAGTGGGGTCCTGGAAGTCCTGGTGTAGTGGGGGCCAGGTGGGGGCCATGCTAAAGGCTGCTGGAGGGGTCAGTGGGTGGTCAGGGCTGCATGACCCTAACCTGGCCTGTGGTCCCTCAGTGATACCTGGGGAGGTGGCAGGTAAGGGAGGGGCTCTGGTGAGCACCCCTGGCCTGCACACTCACCTGCACATGCCCTGGAGCCCTGAGCGCTCCCTGGAAACCTGAGCTGCCACCCGCCTGCTCACTCCAGCCACCCGCCCATGTTTAATTGAGCACAGTGGCCACTGGCCACTGCCGTGGTCACTGCCCAGGCCCTTGGCTGGGTGGGGGTCTCGGGCGTGGTCCCTGCCTGCACGGCCCACTAGCCTAAGAGCCCTACAGCAGGATGCCAGAGGTAAAGGGAGGTAGGGTGGTGGTGGGGGTTCCTTGGGGCCCCAGGTGGCCTTCTGAGTCTGGGCAGAGAGGTGGGCAGGCCCCATCCTTGGCCCCCTCTCTTGGCCCCAGCCCCTTCTCTCTGGGCCCGATGGGGGCGGGGGCAGGGGTGGCTGCAGTGTGCTGGAATGTGGAAGCAAACACTGCCAGCCTCCTGGAGGCCTTGGAGAGAACCCAAAACCTCTGGCCTAGGAGCGCCAGCCCCACACCAGGGAGGGGGTGCCTGCAGGGACAGCCTTCCCGCCTGGCCTCTGCCAAAAACCCTGACAGTCCACAGCACTGTCCTTGAGCCAAGTGAGTTCTCCCAACACCCCATAAGGCAGTGGGTCCCACCAGAAGACATCTTCAGGTTTGGAAACTGAGGCTTTGCCCAAGATTCCACAGCTAAAGTTCCCTCACAGGCAGCCTCACCAAGCCCTGGGGCATGGGGCACACAGAGTATTTGTCACTGAGACCTGGGCCTGCCACTGCCAGGTGGAGGAGCACAATACGGAGCTTGGGGCTGGGGTCAAGTTCTCCAGCGGTGCGCAGCCTCTGGGGGTGGGAGGCTGGAGCCAGAGCCTGATCCTGCATCTCCTGTGCATGCAGGATGTCAATGGGCCCCCACGGGAGCTGCGTCCTCGGCTCTGCCACCTGCGAAAAGGACCCCAGGGCTATGGCTTCAACCTGCACAGTGACAAGTCCCGGCCTGGCCAGTACATCCGCTCTGTGGACCCGGGCTCCCCTGCTGCCAGTTCCGGCCTCCGTGCCCAGGACCGGCTCATTGAGGTGCCCCACCTGCCAAGGCTTCAGGGGTGCTGGGCGCCCCATGTGTGTGACTGCGTTCCTGTGTGTGTCCCTGTCCTAGTGTGTGTCTGTGTCTGCATGTCCCAGTGTGTGTCTGTGCCCGCATCGCCATGTCTGCGTGTCCTCATGTGTCCCCATGCGTGTCTGTGCATCCCCATGTGTGTCTCTGTGTCCCCATGCACGTCTGCATGTTCCTGTGCGTGTCTATCTGTGCATACCCATGTGTTTGTGTATCCCATGTGTGTCCGTGTCCCCATGTCTGCATGTCCTCATGTGTGTCCGTGTGTCTGTGCATCCCCATGTGTGTCTGTCCCTGTGTTTCTGTGGGTCTGTGCCCAGTGTGTCTGCGTGTCCCTGCTCGTGTGTTTGCATGTCCCTGTGCGTGTGTCCATGTTGGGTCCCTGGGCCATGCTGGGAGGAGGGAGTGCAGGGAACCTGAGCTGGCACTTGTCTTGCTGCCTTGGCTGGTGGCAGCGTTGATGAATATTTGATGCCACACCTGCTGGGTGGCGTGGGAGGACATGGGGTGCTGGCTGGGCCCCTCGGCAGTGCTGACCCTGTGCTGGCGGTGGCAGGTGAATGGGCAGAATGTGGAGGGGTTGCGTCATGCTGAGGTTGTTGCCAGCATCAAGGCGAGAGACAATGAGGCGCGGCTGCTCGTGGTGGACCCTGAGACGGACGAGCACTTCAAGCGGCTACAGGTCACACCCACCGCGGAGCATGTGGAAGGTGGGCTGCTGCCCCCAGGCACAGGGTGGTGCAATGTGGGGGCTGGGGCAGCCTCTGACACACTGTCCCCACAGGTCCACTGCCATCACCTGTCACCAACGGGACCAGTCCTATCCAGGTGAGAGGCGGGTCCATGGGACCACAGGGGCACCTCTGGGGGTCCCCAGGCCTGATGGAGGTCCCCCTCCCCCTGGAGATCCCTGCTCTTGAGTAGGAGCAGCTGTGAGACGCACCTCTGGCCCCATCGCCCCAGTTTTAATGCCTGTGTGTACCCCGTCTGGGTCAGCAGCGCACCCCAGCCATGGGTCCCAGGACTGCTGCCCTGTGTTCCTCTCCCTGGCACTACCTGGCTAACGAGCCATCCTTCAGTCCCCACCTCAGGAGGCCAGCTTTCAGTTTACCCCAGGTGACACATGGGTGGTTCCTGCACCCAGTCACCCTATCTGTGTCGTAAGCCGGCCAGGGCCAGGACACCTGCCTGTTCACTGTGCCCAGCATGTGCCCAGCGGGACCTGGGGTGTAGTAGAGGCCGGGTGCCTGCTGAGTGATTGAAGCTGTGGTGTGTGCGCATGCGCGTGTGCAGATGTGTATGCGTGTGCATGCACGTGTGTGCGTGCGCGCGTCTGTGTGTGCCTCAGCGGCTCTCCAGATGGGGATCCTGAAGCCACAGCTTGCCCTCGGTTTCCCAGCTCAATGGTGGCTCAGCATGCTCGTCCCGAAGTGACCTGCCCGGCTCGGACAAGGATGCCGAGGTAACTGGTTTTCCTCCTGCCCCCACTGCTGTGCTCACACACAGGGGTGCCTGAGGCCTTGGGTGTGGCTGTCTGTGGAGGCATCAGCCTGGGCAGTGGGGCAACCACATCCAGGAAGCCCTCCTGAGCCTGCTGCCCCAGCCCTACCAGGTGGCCTCCAGTGTGCATTCCATGGGAAGGGTCACTGTCTGGGGCCATGGTCTGGGGCTTACTCTGGGCACCTTGCCCACCCCCAGGATGGCAGTGGCTGGAAGCGAGACCCCTTCCAGGAGAGTGGCCTCCACTTGAGCCCCACCGCGGCCGAGGCCAAGGAGAAAGCTCGAGCCACGCGGGTCAACAAGCGGGCGCCGCAGATGGACTGGAACCGCAAGCGCGAGATCTTCAGCAACTTCTGAGCCCCTCCCTGCCCAATCCTGGGCCCCCGGCCGCCTCTGCACGGGCTTGGGCCGCCCAGAGCTCCCCAAGCCTCAGTGGACTGGAGGGTCGTTCCTCTACCACTTGGAAACCCACCCATGCCCCAGTGAGCTCCTGTCCTGTCCGCCACCCGCTTGGTGCCGGGGGCATGTCACAGCAAGATGGGAGAGGGACGGAGAGAGAGGCAGTGGGCAGAGCCATGGGCCACGGGGGTGAGGGCCTGCGCTGCCTGCCCTGGGCCTGCTGACTGAAAGGAATTTGTGTTTTCGCTTTTTTTCCAAAAAGATCTCCAGCTCCACATGTTTCCACTTCATACCAGAGCTCCCTTCCCCCACCCCCTTGGGACGCGCTCTCTAAATAATTGCAATAAAACAAACCTTTTTCTGCAAACCATTTCCTCCCCCACCCCCTCCACAGCGGCCATCCTGAGGGGGAGTCCTAGGGACTTCCAGGGGACAGAGAGAGCTGGGGCCCCCAGGCTGTGCTCGTGGGGGCTTCAGGGTAAGACTGGGAGGCCAAATGTGGCTGTAGGAGCTGCCCCCCGCCCCTCCCGGTGTGGATATCACTAGGCCAGACCCACACCCCCAGCTCCCCTGTCCAGCTACCCCATGCTGCCCCTCGCCCTGCTAGGGCCTGGGAGTGTGGGGCATGAGAGCAGGCCCAGGAGGCACCCGGCTTCTGGGCTGACCCTGCCTTGCACCTGCCTCACGGAGACCCTGCTGACCACCTTTTCCTCCTGTGCCCCGAACCCCCAAACTGACCGGCACTGCTGTCTGCCTCGTAAGCCATAGCGCGTGTGCGCCCTCTGAATAAACAGGGCTTGTCTCTGACCTTGGGCCTCTGTCTTCTCTGAGCCTTCAGCCAGGGGTGGGGGAGTGGGAGAAGGAGGCCCCTTCTCAGGAAGCCGTGGTTGGGGCAGGGAGGCAGTAGCTGCCAGCCCCCTCCTCTGAGTCTCAGTTGCTGGAAACTGGGTCTCATTTCTCGGCCCCCCGCCTGCATCTGTCTGCTCTCATCTCTGCTCCCTCTCCCCCTTCCCACTCCAGACCTGTTGGGACCCTACACCGCCAAGGCTTGTCCTCTCCCACCCTCTGTTGCACGTTCTGGGGCCCTTGCCTACCACTTTGCCTGGCAAGGCCCACCTCCCACCTTCACTTCCCCTATGAAGCCACCTGGGCCCCTGATACCCCCATGGGCTACCCTCTACCTGGTGCAGCTTCAGAAGCTACCCAGAGATCAAGCCTTGTGCCTTGCGGTGCCTAGCCTGGGTCTGAGAGTCCCTTTTGAAGCCAGGTGATTCTGTAAATGTGGGGGTGGGGCCCCACAGAGATGGGGCTCTCAGGTGCACAAATTCAGGAACTGGAGGTCAGATGTGGGCTGAGAAGCTGCTGGCCTGCCCCCAGTGGGTGGATGGGGTACGTGGGGGCAGTGGCTTTCCCAGCAGCTGGCTGCAGCTGGTGCTCACCATTCCCTCCCTCCCGGGTTCATGCACACCCACTCTCCCCTCCCTCCCTGAGTACACAGCACAGATTGTCACATCCCCATCCCGGCCTCCCAGGCAGCCCTGCTCCAGATGCACACGAGCCTGGGAGCACACACTTCCCAGATCTCCCTCCCCCAGGGATAGAAGTCAGCCAGACCCCAACTGCAAAAACTCCTAAGCTTTATTGTGAAACAGGCAGCAGCTCCCCAAGCAAGGGCATTTCACAGACATGGCCTCAGAGGCGCCGGGCAGTCGGGCACAGAGCCTGGTTGAGGCAGGCCTGGCAGCGAGGGTGGACGGGCAGACAGGTCTGCTGGCCGAAGCCCACCAACAGTCCGTTAATCTCGCCCCACAGCTCCCTGTGGGGGTGGGAGCCCGATCAGTGCCATGGGGGGGGGGGCAGACCCTGCCCCCCTCCCGCCTGCCTCCCTGTCCCCGCACCTGGGCAGCCACTCCTCCAGGGAGGCCCGGGTCTCCTCTGGGGACTTGGTCACCTTCTCGGTCCACCGAAGTCGGTTGGCAATTCTGTGCACATGTGTGTCCACTGCTGCTTGGAAGTGGGGCAGGGTTACCAGGGGGGCACAAAGCCAGAGCCTCCCACCCCCTACCCCCAGGCCTCCGAGCGGGGACCAGAACTGAACAGCCCTGGCTGCAGGCCTGAGAGTGGCACCCTGGCCACCTCCAAGGATTCTCCACTGATGGAGCAGGGGCTGGAGCACTCTTTTTGGGGTGCAGACAGCCCCCTTCAGGCCTCTCTCCCATAATCCCAGGGAGCTTGGGGGGGGGGTCCTCTGCTCTGGGCAGGGGGGTGGGGGATGCTATATCTGCTCTGGGCTCTATTTCCCCCAACAACAGGAACTAACTTAGGTCGAGCACTTGCTAGGGGCCAGACCCTGTGCTATTTACCGGCCTTGACTTAGTACGTCCTAACCAGACAACTACAGATGCAGCTGCTGAGGCCCAGCAGGATTCTGACTCTGAAGTGGCCCAGGCCCAGGCACTGGCTGTGGGCACCAGGTGGGTGGCAGCAGCTCAGCCCAGTGGGCCAGCATGAGGTCACTGCCCGCAGAGCCAGCACCTGCCACTACAGGTGTCAGGGACAGAGTGGAGAGAGCAACCCAGCCTGCCGCAGCTGTGGTCCACCTGGGCTTTGGCTTCTGCCCCTCTGCCTGGCCATCCCGGGGGCTCGGCCTGGTTGCCCGCTCACCACAGCCTCCTCCCATCCGGCTGCTCTGGCCAACTGCAGTCCTAGCTCTGCCTCCCTCTCCTGTGTTTGCCAAAAAGGAAGCCAGTCCCTGCACCGTATCCCTTGCCAACTGCTTGGAAAAAGACATCCTGGGGGCACAGGGAAAACACGAAGGTGAGGGGTTGCATCTGTGGGTCCCTGTGCCTGTTCCCTCCTCTGTAACAAGGAAAGGACCGTACTCCTTAGGACACCCAGGGGCCCAGTCCAGGGCTACATCATGCCATGTGAGCTTCCTCTGCCCTCCTCAGAGGGCTTCCTGCACATGAGTAGTTGGGGCGGCCGACTCCTTTACTCAGTTTTTGGCTGAAGCTCAAGTGTCTTGCCCAAGGTCACCCAGTTGGGAGGGGCAGAGCTGGGACTGGCTCCTGTACCCCATGGCTCCAGCTTTTTTCCCCCCCCCCCACCTGGTCAGTATGGGGATTTGAACCCATGACCTTGGGGTAATGAGGCTGCACTCTAACCAACTAAGCTAACCAGGCAGCTGGCTCTAGCTTTTTAATTGACAGGGCTTCTCTCTCAGGGAACCCCCTAGGAGGCAGGCCTGGGGTCTCCCATCAGGTGGTCAGATCCACAGACAACCAGAGAGAGTGATATTCCGACACTTCTGTCTGTTACATCCATTGCTCCCAAAGCACTGCCCCCTGCCCTGCCTTGGACAAGGGGCCCTTCCCCCTGCCCAACCACTCCCAGCATTCCTGGGATGTGGGCAGCTGAGGACAGCCACCCAGATAAGCTCAAGTATATGCTGAGAGCTCATGAGTGAGCAGCACTCAGACTCGAGGTAGGGAAGAGGCTTTGACCCACTCCTGCCAGGCTGGTACCAGCTCTTCAGGCGGCTGGTGCTCTCTAGCTTCAGGGGGTGGCCACCAGCTCAAAACCAAAGCCCTTGGCCCTGGGCAGTGCTGGCAGGCACCCCCAGCCCAGGGACCTGCAGCAGGGATTCCCTCCCCCTCTCCTGCTCCCCCTGCAGGAGTCCTGGAAGAGCCCAGGGTGGGGGGCACACAGAGTGGTTGGGATCAAACCCTGGTTTTTGGGCTGGCTGGGCCCTGCTGTTGTGTGGCCTTAGGAGCCCCAACTCCTCTGGGCAAAGGTCTGAGGAAGAAGCAGCCCCATTGCCACCCCAGGGGTCTGTCCTCACCCAACTGCACGGAGCAGCCTCCGATGCCAGGAAGCCAACACCCAGGAAAAGGATTCCAGGAAGGGCCTCCCCCCAGACTCCTCCTCCTTCTTCCCCAGCCCCTTGCCTTCCCTGTACCTCCCCACCCTGCCTGCATCTCTTTCCAGAGCTTTCTGCTCCTGCCCTCTCTCCTGCATCTTGGCTTTGCAGACACTATTCCTTCTGCCCAGAAAGCGCATGTCCTCTTGGCTTTCTCGGGAAGTTTTCCCAGATGCCCCAGTCCAGGCCACTCAGCCATCGGTGCTACCACCCCACAGTGAGGAATTCCTGGATGATGTCTCTCTGCCACTAACGGCACAGACCTGAGTCCAGCTCCAGGGCCCCTCACAGAGCCCAGCACATAGTAGATGCTCAGCAAACATTAGTGCATGCCATCAGCACCCATCTCTGGGTGGGGCTGGCCTAGCTCAGTACGGACAGCACTCCTCTGACCCTTTTGGCTGAGTCGTGGATAAGGAGGCCAAAGCTGGGGTCACAAGGATGTGGGGAACCCGAATAGCAGTCAACAAGCCTGGAGCTGGTCACCCCCCATCGTGGGCACAAGCCACTCACCGATGCCTGACACGGTGCCCCAGGCCACAGCCATGGCCAAGTGTGCCATCTTGGGCCCTACGCCTGGCAGCGCCACCAGCTCTGCCACAGAGGCTGGGATGTCCCCGCCATAGTGCTGCTGCAGGATGGCACTGGTCTGCTTGATGTATCTCACCTTGTTCTGAAAGATTGGGGGGAATCAGGCCTGGATGGGGGGATGGGTATAACCTGACCTGGGAAGACAAAGCCCCAGGGAGACCCATTGGTTCCAGAGCAGCTCTCATCTGCCCAGGACACATGTAGAGGTACCCACTCACTTCTACCCTCCAGGAGGTAGGAACGAGCCAAGGGCAGCAGGGAAGCCCCAGGGAGACCCTGGCAGGGCCTCAAGGCAGGCCTGGACCTTTGCCTCCCACCAGCATGGGCCAATGATATGTGCGGGGTCTGGCTTTGGTCCGCCTGTCTCATCATTCCCCCCAGAGGCCAGGCCAGGCCAAGCAGGCCAGCAATTCCCAGGAGCTGGGCTTAGCAGCACCTGGGCCTTCAGGAAGGAAGGCTGGAGGCAGGGGCTTTCCCACCAGCCGCCAGCCCAGCCGGGCGGTTCCCATCCTGTGCTGAGCAGAGAGGGCTATTTAAAACCCATTTGACAAACTCTGGCCCACGCCAGTGCCAAGGGGAAGCAGCTCCACCCGCCAAGGCGCTGTCAACAGGTCCGCCCATCTACCAACCAGTGTTCTGTGGGGTGGGGGGAGCAGTCTCTCTGGGGCTCCTGGAGGGCAAGGGGCTCTGGAGGAGAGAGAGGTGGTACACTCCAGGGAGGCTTGAAACAGACAAAGGGAAAGGCAGCTGGGCAGGCAAGGGGGCTGGAGGTGTAGGAAGGAAGGGGGTCAAATGGGAAAGGCCAAGGAGCTCCAGTGACTGGGCTCCAGGCCCCAAGGCCCAAGCTCCCATGGGCTGGTCAGTGGGGTGGGGGACATCAGCAGGAACTCGCATCCAGGCCCCAGTGGCCAAAGATACCCAACTCTTGCCTCCTGCACACCCACTGCCCCCCTCAGCCTCCTGAAGTCCCTCCCAGGCCTATGCCACTCCTGGCCCTGGCTGGGCTTACCCTCCAGAAGCCTACGGGGTAGATGAGCTTGCCCAGTGTGCCGTCATCTGTCTGCAGGATGCTGTCCACTGTCAGGCCCCGGGCCCGCAGCCGCTGCATGGCACCTGCCGTCACCTGGTCTTTGGTCTGGCTAGAAAGCATCAGCGACAGGAGCACCTGGTACCTCCGCACCTGCTTGTGCAGCGACAGGGACCAGGTTGGTGGCGGGTCCTTGGTGATCACCCCCACCTTTACTTGTTCCCCTGGTTGACAGATGGGACATCAGCCTCCTACCCACCTGCACCAGTGGGGTGTGTGCGGAGGTCAGGCTGTTGTGTCACCTATAACATTGGGATAATAATAGTACCTGTCTCATAGAATCAGTGGGAAGCTTAATTGAATTACCATGGTACTTAGAGAGAGTTATTGCTTTGTGACTGTTAATACTATCCATTTCACAGACAAGCAAACTGAAGCTCAGAAAGGTGTGCACCCAAGTCACCTGGCAGCAGAGTAGGGATCAGAGCTCAGGTTGGCCTGGACCCAGGCTCAGGACTAGTGAAGCGTAAGGAACTCTCTCTCTCCCTCTCATCACCGAATGACCCTGCTGTGCCAGTGCTGTGCCCAGCAGAAAGCATAGCACGAGGCTCCAAGCCACAGTTGCCCCTGACAGGCTGAGTGGCCACAATGGGGCAGGCGATGCTGCCCAGTGCTCTGGGGCACCAGGTGTGCATCCTCTCGAGGTGCAGCTGGTGGAAGAGGGTGCCAGCCACGAGCCACCCGGTCTTAGGCTGTCCCCTGCCGGAGGCCTGAGAGGAAGCAAGTGTCTTGTTGGGGGGGATCACCCTGAAAGATGGGGCCCCTGCCTACCTTCGGGGGGGCATGGAGGTCATAGCAGTGCTCGACCCCCAGCTGGTCCACAGGTGCGTCCTTTCTGCTCCTCATGGCACGGATATTGGCCAGCTGCTGCTGCCAGTCCTGGGGCTCCCAGACCGGCACTTTGAGGGGCTTGGTGCTCTCATCTTTCTCACCATCTGAAGCCTCATAGGCCACATGCAGTCTCTGTGTCTTCCGCTGACCCTTCACAGGGCTGTGGCCTTTCCTTCCTTCTGCAAAAAGTGCCACTCAGGTCCTTTAGCGAGGGCCACAGGTGAGGGAAGTTACAGGTGCTGCCCTCCTACTACTTCCCCTCACACATTCACACAATGCTGTCCATCTACCACGTGAGGGGTGCTCTGGCCCCAAAACTCAGGGGCGTGCGGAAGCTGCTACCCTCCAAGTCCACCTTCGCACACAAGGGCTCTAGTAACAGCCTCTACTGTGATGCCCCCAACTATCCTCTGTGCTGTATCAGAGACAGGTTCTAACGCCCAGATTGCACTGTGGCCCCTCCCTTTTAACAACTGCTCACCGACACTCCTTTGCACTCATAATGAAGTCCACACTCTCTCCTAGTGTCAAAGCTCGGGCCACCCTGGCTGGCACGGTCCCCTGTCTACTTCTCACTGCCCCAGGGAGGCTCTTTGTCTGGACTCCCCTTGGGCTCCTCGGGTGCTCGTGGGAATCCCCTTCTGGCCAATTCTGCACAAGTCCCGGCGGGACAAGTGCAGAGGCCCTGCTGAGTCCTACGCTTGGCACACACTAGTCCTTAGTGGCCACAATGTAAACATGAATGCCACGCCCTTTCCTGTTTTCTCTCAGAGGCACCGTCTAGCTGGGGGAAGAGACTTGGGGCTGGGAGTGTCCCTGGCACCTGGCCACTGCGGAGGAAGCAGCCACGAGGATCGGGCAGTCTCCGCACAGGCAGCGCGGCGCGAGTGCAGCCTCTCAGGCAGGCTGCTGGGGCGGGAAGGACTTTCATGCTCAGGTCGAGGGTCCCTTGGCACCCAGCCCCTGTGGACTCCAGCCTCTGGGAAAAGGGCCCAGGGTGGGAACGCGGGGCCGCACGTGAGGCCGGGGATCCTTCGCGGTAGCCACCTCCCGGTCCCATCCAGCCCCGCCCCTTCGCCCAAGCTCTGGGCCGGGCGCGGCGCTACCTGCAGCCGCCTCTGCCCTCCGGAGTGGCACGGGATCCTCCCCGCGCCCCCGCGACCCGGCCCGCGGTCCCCGGCTCCTGCTGCGAGTCACCCTGGCCACGCGCAACGTGTTCATGCCGGACTCCCGCGGACTACACATCCCGGCGGCCCCCGCGGCGCCGCCACGTGACCAGCGCCTGGCCCGGAACTAGGACTCCCAGCGGCCCCCGCGGGGCTCTTGGTGTCGTCCCGCTGCCGGAAGTGCCGGCTGCACTTCCGGCGGCAGCTTGGGGCCGGTGGTGTACCCTTTCTCTGCGTCGGGGCGGCGGCGGGTGAGTGGCTAGCGGTTCCCCGACCGCCTACGGCGACCCGGACCGCGGTGTGGCCGGCCCTGCGGGGCAGCGGGGGAGGCGGCCCCGCAAGTGTCCGGGCTCCGGACCTGGCCGTGCCCACCGCAGCCCGACCCGGCGCTAGCGGGTGTCAGCTTCAGGCGTTCCGCGACAGCTCTTCCTCCACGAGGGGAAAAGAGAGGTGGCGCACGTCGGGGCGCCCGGGACCCTGCGGCGGCCCCGCATCCCGTGCACTGAGTCTGGCGGGCGGCCGTGTCTAAGCAGGCGGCTCGCTAGACCAGGCCTGGCGTCGCCCAGGCGTGTCTGGTGCCGGTCAGCCTGGCTGTGGTTGCGTTGGCCGCGGGGGCCGTGAGAGGAAAGGTCGTGCCCACCAGAGACCCGACGTGCGGGCGGAGCTGGTCCTCAGGTGTCTCCGTGCCTGTTTCCTCTGCACAGAGGGGACCTCTGTTGCGTCCCTGTCCATCATGGCCAAGCCAACAAACAAAGATTCAGGCTTGAAGGAGAAGTTCAAGATTCTGTTGGGACTGGGAACACCAAGGCCGAACCCCAGGTCTGCAGAGGGCAAACAGACGGAGTTTATCATCACGGCGGAAATCCTGAGAGTGAGTGAGCTCTGTGTGTCTTCGCTAGCCCAGTGGGAAATGCAAGGAAGGCTGGGTTTGGTCTGTCACCAGGTCCTGTGGGGGGTGGGTTGCTGCTGACCGTCTGCACAGGGCTGCTGTTACCAGTACTGTACAGGTGTATACGTCCAGAAAGTAAAGGATCTTGGTGACCTGGCCCAGCACACTTGAGTTAATGTTCAAATGTCGATGCAAGAAAACCCGTTTTACTAGCCGCGGATTGAATGCTGTCATCTCCACGGGTAGCTAGGGATATGGCCAGATGTTAACTGGTAATTTGTGAGTTCCTGGGAGAAATGGGTCCTTATTTTTGTGTATGTGTTTGAATCCCCCTAACACATGCCTAGCACCATGTTTTGCCCATAAGTAAATGTTAGATTTTTGCACTTGTGAAGTTTCCCACTAAGAAAAAACCAAAACACTCATCAACGGATGAATGGATGTATAATTGTACGTTTATACAATGGGGTGTGGTACGGCAATAAAGAGGAATGCAGTGCTGATGCGTATTACATCATGGATGAACGTTGGAGACATGCTGAGAGGAAGAAGCCAGACACAGAAGGTCACATAGTATATAATTCTGATTATGTGAAATGTTCAGAATAGGCAAATCCATAGAGACAGAAGGTAGATTATTGTTTGCCAGGGGCTGGGGAGCAGGAAGGAATTGGTATGGGATTTCCTTTTGGGGTGATGAAAATGTTCTGGAATTAGTGAAGATAGTTATAGGTATTGTGAATATACTTAAAAGTTAATTGTACAGCTTAAAACTGTCACAATGGTGTATTTTATGTTATAGGAGTTTTATCTCAAAAAATTGCAGTCTTGGGCCGGCCCGGTGGCGCACTGGATAGTGCGCCGCTTGGGAAGTGCGGCAGCGCTCCCGCCCGAGGGTTCGGATCCCACGTACAGACCGGTTCCCGCTCACTGGCTGAGCGAGGCGCGGGAGCAATGCCGAGGGTTGCAATCCCGTTGCCGGTCCCCGGTCCGGTACGGGGGCAACACTGAGGGTTGCGATCCGTTGCCGGACACGGAAAAAGACAAAAGACAAAAAAAAAAAAAAAAAAAAAATTGCAGTCTTGGGCCGGCCGGGGGGCGCACGGGATAGTGCGCCGCTTGGGAAGTGCGGCAGCGCTCCCGCCCGAGGGTTCGGATCCCACGTACAGACCGGTTCCCGCTCACTGGCTGAGCGAGGCGCGGGAGCAATGCCGAGGGTTGCAATCCCGTTGCCGGTCCCCGGTCCGGTACGGGGGCAACACTGAGGGTTGCGATCCGTTGCCGGACACGGAAAAAGACAAAAGACAAAAAAAAAAAAAAAAAAAAAAATTGCAGTCTTGTAAAAAAGTTGCCCATTCTAATCCACTGAGGTAGAGTGCTAAGCTTTTTAGTGAATTCTAAGGTCAGAAAGATCTACTATGTTACACTTCTCACTGTGTAACGGAGACAAAGAAAAGGATTACTCAAAGCACCATGAATGCGCTGAGAAGCCCAAAGGGTCTTCTGACCATTCAAAGTTAGCTTCTATTCTTTATTGCAAAGACAATGAAGTTTCACAAGAAAATTCAGTTGATTCAATCCTTCCGAAAGGACACAAGGACATGGGCAGTGTTAACAAAAGTTATCTATGGCTAAGTATAGCTTAAGCAATGGAAACTAGTAATATCAGTAAAATTAACAATGTGACATTCCAAAGTACAATTAGTGAAAAGCTAAGTTGGTCAAACTGGCTCATTATCTAAAGTATAACCTCTCCTTAAGCAAAAGTTACATTCTAATGATAAAATCTAAGTACAATTATTTCTAAAGTTTCTCCCAACAGACATCTTGCCCTTAGCAAATATTTTTTTCACACCTTTTCCTTCAGCGGTTCTTAAAATATCGGTATGGCAACCACCTGTTAGCACTGAAATCATTAAAGTATACAATCCCATACCTAAGCAGTGATTATAGATGGGCTGTGGCCTGGCTATCTGCAGGCCGTGGCCCCCTAAACAAGGGCTTTTTGCTGCAATATGTATTTACCTAAAAACCCTACTCTAAAAATCAAATGAGAATCAACTTTATTTAATTAGAATTGATTAAATAGGCTTTTGCCCTCTATCTGTAGACTTTGGTCTCCTGTCCGAGGGCTTTTGCACTATATATGCGTTTACCTAAAAGCACTATTCTAAAATCAAATGAGAATCAATATTTCTAATCCTCCACACTGCTACAAGTCTCCAGTCAAAAATACAGTACAGGTTGAGTGTCGCTTATCCAAAATGCTTGAGACCAAATGTGTTCCCAATTTCACATTTTTTCAGGTTTTGGAACATTTTAATATACTTAATGAGATATCTTGGAGCTGCAACCCAAGTCTAAACACGAAATTTATTTAAGTTTCATACACACCTTATACACATAGCCTGAAGGTAATTTAATATTTTTAGTAATTTTGTGCATAAAATAAAGTTTTGTTTTATAACACCAAGGTCAAGGGTTCAGATCCCCATACTGGCCAGCTGTCACAAAAACAAAAAAGCCCAAAGTTTTAACTGTGACCCATCACAAGTTCAGGTGTGGAGCTTTCCACTTGTGGTGTCATGCCAGTGCTCAAAAAGTTTCGGATTTTGGAGCATTTTGGATTTTTGGATTAGGGATGCTTGGCCTGTGCAGTTGTAGGGTGGATGGGATTACCAGTTAAGAAAACCTGGTGCTTGAGTGCCAACCCCTTTTTCTCCTTTCATCTTTCTCTAGGAACTGAGTGTTGAAAGTGGCCTCAACAATCGCATCCGGGTGATAGGGCAGATCTGTGAAGTCGCAAAAACTAAGAAGTTTGAAGAGGTGAGTTGTCTTAGTTTGGCTTACTGTAGAGATGCACGTAGGCTGTTTAGGAGCCTGAGTTTGCTTTTTCTAGGAGTGTGGTTGACAGCTAACTGTGCTGATAATCTGATTGGCACTATTTTAGGGAAATTTAACTTTCATCTCTGTGATGGAGAAGCGTGTGGAAATGCCCTGAGTACAGCCTTGAGGGACCATTTGTGTGTGGGGGTGGAGAGCAATGGGATTAGGACTTTCTAGCAGAGCCCAGAAAGAGTCTGTAGTGGCATGTTTACTTGTCCTCTTGTGTTTCAAACTTGGAGAAAGGGAAAATAAAGGAATGTCAGGAAAGGGTGTAATTTCACTGAGAACAATCAAGGCACACTAGTCTTTGTGCTTTTTTGGGAGAGGTGATTGGTTGGTAGTATCAGGCAATCTCATAGACATAGGCATATTTATTTGGGGCAAATATTTCCAAACTCTCTCTTGACATCCCCGTGGACAGAATGGGAAGTTGTCATTCTGGGGGTTCAGGGTTGCTGGTAGAGAGCACCTGAGGGTTCTGCTCTAGCTGTGCCCAGTGTTTGTGCATTTGAGACTCGGAAGGAGACCTGGACCTCACACCTCACAGACTCAGATCTGCGAAGGGGGTGCCACCACTACATCTCCAGCAGTTCACCTGAAACATGCAAGCTGCCCATTACCAAGGATAAATGTAAAAAACTGGCATCGACACTCAGAAAGTTACTCACGTAGGTACAGAACGTTATGCAAGTAAACGAATAGGCTTAAAAGGCTGTGGTGGTCCATAGGCTCAGTGTCTGGGTGTTGTTGCAGCTCAGGTTGCATCAATAGGAGTATTGTGAGTGGGGCAAAGGAGGTGAGCATTCCAGTGTGTCCTGCGTTGGTTAGGATGTTGGTCAGAAAACATCTAAAAGACCACAGCCATTTTAGTCCCCCTCTAAGAGGAGTAAGCCCAGGAAAGGGTGAGTGGTCTGAGAACTCTGGCTGAAGGGAGTAGGGGATGGGTAATGTGGAGCGGGGAAGGTGACATGAGAGCTGGCTCAAATGCTTGCAGAGCGAGACTGATTCTGGGCAGCCCTAGGCAGCAGGAATGAAACTCTCTCCACTCCCACATGGGCAGGAGTTAGAGGAGGCAGATTTCAGAAGGCATCACTGAGTTCTTAGCAGAGGAAGGACAGGCTGTGGTGCTGAGTGGCCTGCAGCAGGCGTGTTCACACAGAAGAAAACCAGGGAACAGGATTTCTGGGTCAGGTTTAGCATTGGGCCAACCGTGAGCTTCTGGTTCTGAGACTTCCTGTGACTTTCCCAACCAGAATCCGAGCAGCTCTAAAGGAATCCCCCTGCCAGTCCAGGGAAGCCAGGACAGTTCCTTGGCCTGGCTGCTGCCTCCCTCCCCCCAGCCTATGGCCTGGTGAGGATGGAGGGGACCTGCTTGGGTTTGAAGTAGCTTTGAGCCTTTTGCCTTATCAGGCCTGTGGACATCTTGGGCTGTGGGGGGCATAGAAGACATGAGCTTTAGAGGAGCGAGTTTTAAGTCCAAAGATCCTGTTGTTCTGCTCTGTCTCTTGCTCATGGTACTGTCCTCATGTTGATGGGGTCAAGGTTCTTGGAGGCCACACTGTTATCACTGTCCCCTCTTTGCTCGTGGCAGCATGCCGTGGAAGCACTCTGGAAGGCCGTCGCAGACTTGCTGCAGCCGGAGCGGCCGCCAGAGGCCCGGCACGCAGTGCTGGCTCTGCTGAAGGCCATTGTGCAGGGGCAGGTAAGGGGCGGGTGGTTCTGTGCCGAGACGGGGTCTGTGGGCTGACATCAGGCTGCCCAATGACTGTCCTGCCCCTGCTGTGCTGTGACTGGACACTCATCTTTGGTGAAGGCATCAGGTACAGGGTCCGGTGGTTAACAGGGGCTGTGGGGTAGACTGCCCCCGTGGGCATCCTGGCATCACCCCTCACATCTCTGTGGCCCCAACCAAGTCCTGGAGCTGCCTGAGCCTCCACCTCCTGGCCTGTGAATGGGGATGGTCATCATGCCTTCTTCCTCTGGGATGTTTTGGGGATTAAATGTGGTGATTCGGGCAGATTGTTGAACAGTGCCTAGCACGGGCCATTGTTATCTCGCTCCTGCTGCCCTTTCCGCTCAGCCAGCCGGAGCCCCTGCTCCCCAACGCACAGCCAAGTCACTTCTTCCCATTCCTGTGGGAAGGCACTCTTCCCCACTTGGCCACTTCAGTTTTCATGTCCCCACTCAGAGGGGAGGCCTGTCCCCTGTCATGGAACTTATCCTGGGGCTTCACCACCCTTAGACCTTGTCATCATCATGTGAGCACAACGTGTCTACCCTGGGCAGAGATTTGGGGGGGGGGCAGGAACTGCATCGTCCTCTGCTGTGTGTTCCCCACCGTGCCCAGAGCAGGTGCTGCCGGCCAGCTGCTGACCATGCATTGGGCTCCCTGCCCTGATCCCCCCAGACCTTGCTGACCTGCCCCTCAAGGGTGTTCCTGTGGGAAGGAGAGGGGGCTCAGGGCCAGAGTCCAGGTGCCACTGCACTTGGACTTCCTGGAAACACGTGGGGGACCCTGGTAGGACTCTGCTGACCACATGGTTTTGTCCACAGGGTGACCGCCTGGGGGTCCTCAGAGCCCTCTTCTTTAAAGTCATCAAGGATTACCCCTCCAATGAAGACCTCCACGAAAGGCTGGAAGTTTTCAAGGCCCTCACGGACAATGGGAGACATATCACCTACCTAGAAGAAGAACTGGGTGGGTGCCACATCAGTGTAAGGTTTTGCTGCCTTGGTGATCAGATATTGAATCAGGGATGCGAAGGACCTGGGGTCTAGGGGTGCTGCAGCTCACAGGGTGGCCTGCAGGGGGCGCGGCACCATGCGCTCTGCTCATCTGGATGTGGCCGCATCTCCCGGGGAGCTTCTTAAAATGCAAAGTCCTGGGCTGCACTCCAGACTCTGAGTCCCAGGGGAGTGGGACCTAGAAACATGTCCCTGAAGTGGGCTGGGGTGGGCTGAGTTCTGTCACTGGGGATGGTGCTGCTGGCCTGGCTTCATCCAGAGTGACCTGGTCGTGTCCTCTTGCCCTCTGTGCTGGGTCTGAGTCCCCCTTGCTTCCCCGCTGACCTTCCTTCTGCCTCCTTACAGTGTGAGGTTTCAGTTAGTCTCGAGACTTTTTTTCTATGTTGTGGGGAGAAGAGGAGGGAGGAGGAGGGACATCTGACTTGGGCTTTGCTGTAGTGTCGCCCAGAATGGGGCCTCGGTGCTTAGTCTGCCCCCAGGACAGGTGCTGACGGGGATTCCGCTGTCAGATTTTCTGTCTAACGCTGTGTGGCAGCAGCCAAGCATGTGCGTGCAGTTTCTTCAAGACTCCTCTCTCTGTGGGGTGGGGGACACTGGTGACATTCATGCCCCCATTGCCAGGGCCAGGCTCTGAGTGTAGAATGCTCACACACTCCTACTGCCATCTTAGCTCAGACCCCCTTGCAGCCAGGAGCTGGTGAATCCCAGTGTCCCTGCATGGCTGACTGCTCGACTGGTCAGCCCAGCACGTGGCCTGCCTGCCATCGTGAGGGGATTGACAGTGTGATTTGCAGCTGTAGCGGGGTCGGGACACACAGTCCTGCGGGAGGAGGTGAGTAGGAAGTGCAGCTTTGGCTGCTGCACAAACTGCTGTCTTCTTCTTCCCCAGCCGAGTTTGTCCTGCAGTGGATGGATGTCGGCTTGTCCTCAGAATTCCTTCTGGTGCTTGTGAACTTGGTCAAATTCAATAGCTGTTACCTCGACGAATACATCGCCTCCATGGTTCAGTAAGAAAAGAATTTAAACTATGTTACTCTGACAGTAGTCCCAGTCTTGGGTAAAGCTGTTGAACCGTCAGGTAAAGGGAGAAGCTGGAAGCGGACGTAGCCACCTTTTACTTACATTCCCTGATGTTTTACTGATTATCTTTTTGTCACTGTTTTTCCAAAACATTCTGTGAAGTCTGTGAGGGCAGGGTCTTTGTCTCAGTCATGCTAAGTAACCAGCACTAAGAACAGTGGTTAGTGCAGAGCAGGCGCCTGAATGTCTGCTGGGTGAGCAGAACCCTAGGAAGGATGAGCCCCTCATGTAAGTGACTTCGTAGGGTGGCCAAAAAATAAAACGCAGTTGCTTGGCCTTTGGGGACGTGGCCTCTGAACTGACTGGTGCTTCCCCTGCAGCATGATCTGCCTGCTGTGTATCCGGACCATGTCCTCTGTGGACATAGAGGTTAGTGATTACCCTCCTGGGGGGACGGATTATTCCATCCTCTTTCTGGGAGGTGGGGACTCGGGGTCAAGCCTCACGTACCACTCACTGGCTGTGTGGCCTTAGGCAAGCTGCTTGGCTTCTCTGAGCCTCGACTGTAAGTGGGGACAGTTGGTGGCTTTTGTTGAGGAGTGTAGTTCTGGATGGGTGGCATAGTGGTGGTGACCCACAGCAGCTGGGATGTTAGGTGCCTTCCAGCTACAGTCACCTGCTCTGTGATTCTGAGGGAGGCTGCTTTGTCAGTCAGTGGTCATGGTCACTGACTGAAGGAGGGCAGGAAGGAAGCCTTGGGTGTCACCTACCATGGTGGAATCGTGGGGGGGAGGGCCTGTGCGACCCCTCTTCTCCTCCTGCAGGTCTCCTTGCAGGTGCTGGACGCTGTGGTCTGCTACAATTGCCTGCCGGCCGAGAGCCTGCCACTGTTCATTGTCACCCTGTGCCGCACGGTCAACGTCAAGGAGCTCTGTGAGCCCTGCTGGAAGGTGGGGTCTCTGAAACTGTTGTCTGGAAAGTTCTTCCCCAGAATGAGGTCCTGGGAGGCACACACACAGGACAAAGGCCCTCTTGTCTGCAGTGAATGGCTGTCTGATTTCTTGGGGCGGCCAGACAATGGCCTGTCGAGGGGAGTCCAGAGGCGTTTTCCCAGGCAGTTGAGCTGAGGTCAGGGTTTTGGTGGCCTTTGGAGCTCTGCTGCCTCTGCGTTTGGGAGGAGGCAGTGTGTGTGCAGGGCTGGCAGAGGGGCCAGGAGTGTGGGGCTGGGATCTCCAATCCCTAACGATGTGCATTTTATCTCGCAGCTGATGCGTAACCTCCTGGGCACCCACCTGGGCCACAGCGCCATCTACAACATGTGCCGCATCATGGAGGACAGGCGAGTGTGGCAGGGCAGAGCGAGTCGGCCATGAGCCCTCCCTCAGGAGGAGGCTCTGTGTTGGCTCTTGCCTGGCGTGGACTAACTTGGGGATTTCCTGTTCCCTTTGGGTGGCTCTTCCAGAAACTTTCACTAAACCTAGGCACAGACCCTGTGCATACTATCTCCTGTTCTCTTCTGTTAATAAGTCCAGAAGATCCAAAACTGAACTTGGAACCTGCCTCCCTATGCTTGGATGTCCACCAGTGTGGCTCCCTCAGTATTTATTCCATTACAAGGCCATTCTCAAGGTGTGAATCCGGACCTCACCCCCATAGCCAAACCTTTACGTGTCGCGTTGCTTCTGCCCAAGAGCTGGCTCACCCTGTCCATGCCCAGCCCTGCCTGTCAGCCCTCGCCTCCTTCATACAGCAGCTCAGGGCTCTTTTCCTGACACAGGTCTCACCATGGAACAAGGCCCTGCCGCAGCCCCGTAGGCCTCTCATTCCCTCTGTCTTGCCATTCTCCCAGCCACCAAGGGTCCTTGCATACACCATTTCCTCTTGCTAGAATACACGGCCTTTGCTGGGTTACTCTGAGTGTTCCCTGAAATCTTAGCATGGCATATGTTCCCTGATCCCCCGAGAAGGTTTTGCTCTCCTATGCCATGGCTATCCTTCTTAGCTGACTGACGTCTGTGTCTCCAGCTAGACTGTAAGCACCATGAGGCCAAGGGCCATCTCCCACTCTCCTTCCTATCCCTGGCATCTAGCATGGTCAGTAGTGACTAGTTGTGTGGACTCATCGGATGCTGGCCTCTGTGTTCCCTGCCCCTCCTAAACCCTTCCCCATCTTCCCTTCTGTCCGTTGAGTGCAGGGACCTCTAAGGGGCTGCCAGGAGCCCAGGGCCACCTTGGACCTTGACGCTGCATCACATGTGCATGGGCAGCACCAAGCTGGGGCTCTGCTTATGTTCTGTCTGTCGGGAATGCTTGCAGAGCCTACATGGAAGACGCCCCGCTGCTGAGAGGAGCCGTGTTCTTTGTGGGCATGGCTCTCTGGGGTGCCCACCGACTCTATTCTCTCAAGAACTCCCCGACGTCTGTGTTACCGTCGTTTTATGAGGTAACGCGGTTTCTGTGCCACAGCGAGCTGTCAGGGATGGGCGACCTCCCTCGGGCCACCCGCTTGCCCGACTGGGCTTCCACTGTAGGGCTGAGGCGGCGTTCCCAGTAAGTTGCTCATCATCGGGGGATGCACCTTGGGGCCTTTCGAAGGTCTTGTTCTCAAGCAAGTATTATTTCTTGTGAATTTCTTCTCCTGCAAATTAGCACTGGAACAAACTGCTCAGCATGCCCCTGGGTTAGCGATCCTGTGGCTGTTGACGGTCTGTTTGGGCAAGTGGCAATCTTGCTGGCTCCCCAGAGTGGTTCTGGTGACTGGCTTGCTTCCATAGTGCCCTGTGGCATCCAGAGCACTTCCTGTGTGTGTCCCGTGTAGTCCTCACGGCCCCTGGTGAGCAGGGTGAGCACAGTGTCCTCACTTCACAGTGCAGAGCAGCTCGGACAGGCCGCGTCCCACCCTAGGTCATGTAGGACCTCCTGCCACACCCTCTTCTCTCCGTGTGGTGGAAGGGTGGTCTTTGTGCGTTGCTTGTGTTGGAACTTAGGCGATAGACTTCAGGCTCTGCCGTGCTGGGACGCTGGGGCCCAGAATTCCAAGTTGCCAGTCCGTCTGAGGCAGGATGTTTGGAGGCAGGCTTCAGGCCCTCTCTGGGTCCTGACTGTTATAGAGCAGTGGAGAAAACGCCCCCTGGACTCTTTACATGCTGCCTCTGTGGCCCATGATGGATGCGTGGCGAGCATGGCCCACTCGCACATCTCACACTCAGTTCTAGGGGTGGCATGGGAGGGGGCTTTGTGTACGGGAGTGAGAAGCCGCTGACCCTGTGTGCTCCCGGGCCACGTGTTCCAGGCCATGACCTGTCCGAACGAGGTGGTGTCCTATGAGATCGTCCTGTCCATCACCAGACTCATCAAGAAGTATAGGAAGGAGCTCCAGGCGGTGACGTGGGACATCCTGCTGAACATCATCCATAGGCTGTTGCAGCAGCTCCAGGTGAGGCAGGAGTGATGGCCAGGGCCAGACGGGCAGGCTGCTCCACCCCGAGGATGGTGCCCTGAGCTTTTGCCCCATCTGGGGGGTGTCTCAGAGGCTGCCGCGTTCTCTGATGGTTCTCAAAGGTGCCAGCCATCTTCCACTGAATTTCCAAATGTGCTCCATCATTTTGGCCCCAAACAGGAGTATGCAGTGAGGGAGTGGGGGCTGGGCTGGAGTTGCTCAATGTGGACAGAGCAGCGCAGGCCACCATCATGGCCTGAGTGCACCCTGAAGGCCGTTCCCAGAGCATCTGGAATGCTGGCTGCAGCTTTAGCCTGACTTTGGAAGTCCACATTAGTTAAGTCTGTTGACCATGGTGCTGAGGAGGATGTTGTGGCTACACGCTGTGCTGATCGAAGATGTAGTCAGCATCTAGCATGGGCTCAGGGCTATGCCGCCTCCCAGGCCTGGGGTGGGCGATGTACAGTGGTCACATCAGTGGAAGGAAGGGCTAGGACTCAGTAGGAACTGAAGTCTGATCTTTCTTTTGGGGGGAGGGGCGGCTGGCCGATATGGGGATCCAATCCCCTGATCTTGGTGCTAGGACACTGCATTCTACCACCTGAGAAACCCACCAGCCCTGAAGTCTAGTCTCGTTAGGGCCTGGGTTCTAGGCCAGACCAATGCCAATCCCTGGCCAGGCAGTGCTTCAGCCTGGAGTGGCAGGGGCCAAAGGCTACACCCAAGGGCCTTCAGAAGCTGCTGGCACCTGGGGAGACGTGAAAGGGCTCCTAGTTTCAGACACTCAGCCATTCTGCCCCCTCTCTCTTCTAGGCCTGGCTCCATGGGCCAGCCAGGATTCCCTAAGGGTGGGGAATAGGCTGGGACAGCCAGCTGCCGGCATGTCCCAGTGAGACCCAGCAGGAGGGTCTGGGGGCTGTCCAAATGCAGCTCGTCTCCAGCTGAGGACTCCAATGCCAAGTCCCTCGGGGGAGCAGAAGTCAGTCTTGTGTCATGGCACTTGGTTCTGCAGAGTCTGGACAGCCCGGAGCTCAGGACCATTGTCCACGACCTGCTGACCACGGTGGAGGAGCTGTGTGACCAGAATGAGTTCCACGGCTCCCAGGAGAGATACTTTGAGCTGGTGGAGAGATGCGCAGACCAGAGGCCTGTGAGACCCCCTCCCGGTGGGGCTTTTGGTGCTCGGGCCAAGAGGGTGCTTTTGGTCAGGCTGTGAGGGGAGGGGCCGTGCTCCGGGGGACCCACCTGTGGGGGTTAAGCCACTTTTCCTGGAGTTTGAAGCAAAGGGTCTGTGGGCTCCTGCTCTCCTGGGCTCAGGGCTTCAGCAGGGAGGGCTGCCGCATCAGCAAGCTGGAGGTGTGTGGCTCTGCTAAGAGAGCACCAGCCTGACTACCACTTTCTTCCCACCTGTGTGGAGAAAGGTTATGGGTGGCTTCACGGAGACTTGTTGCTCTAGGGCACAGTAGTCACTTTGCCAGGAACACTCAGCTTGATGTCACGCCTTTTAAGTGGTTTTTACGTGCATGCTTCGTTTGCCAGGAGTGCCTTGTCCCCATGGGCTTCCACCTGGGCTTCGAGGCGGCCACTCTAGCCAAGCAAGCTGTCTTGGCTCCACAGCTGGCAGCATGTGTGTATGACACCCTCCAAAAGGCAAGGCGGCTCACGGACACCAGCCTTTCCTTCTTTTGACAGGAATCCTCCCTCTTGAACTTAATATCCTACAGAGCCCAGTCAATTCACCCGGCAAAGGATGGCTGGATTCAGAACCTGCAGCTGTTGATGGAGAGGTTCTTCAGGTAGTAGGGTCTCTGGGCCCCACCTGTGGCTGTCTCTGCTCTTGTGGGCCCCGCCTGGGGCCTGGGTCTCAGGACACCTGATGAGCCAGGGCTTTCCTGGCAGATTCTGAAAACCACATTCTCAGCGAACAGGACAAGGTCCTGTGGTGAGGCTGGTGGGCTACTTCTTCCCACTTGGTGTGTGGTGTGGCATCTTGGAGGGCGGGGCTCTCTTTGTCCCTTCGCCAGGGTCTCGGTCTGGATGTTGATGAGCTGGGGCCTGCAGGGGAGAATCCAGAGTCAGGCTGGGCCCAGTGGGGTCTGCTGCGGGGCAGAGGTCCCTCGCGCCAGCCCCAGCAGGCTGCTCCCGCCCCCAGGAACGAGTCCCGCAGTGCAGTGCGCATCAAGGTGCTGGACATCCTGTCCTTCGTGCTGCTTATCAACAGGCAGTTCTATGAGGTGGGTGCATGTCAGGGGCACTCACGGCAGCGGCCATCTGCGCCCGCCTCACGGCCGTTTGTTTTAATAGCTTGAGCTGTAATTCACATATTCTACAATTCACCCATTTACAGTGAACAGTTCTGTGGTTTTCAATCTGTTCACTCTCATTTGCACCTGGTGTAGGAGGAGCTGATCAACTCGGTGGTGATCTCGCAGCTCTCCCACATCCCTGAGGATAAGGACCACCAAGTGCGGAAGCTGGCCACGCAGCTGCTGGTGGACCTGGCAGAGGGCTGCCACACCCACCACTTCAACAGCCTACTGGACATCATTGAGAAAGTGAGTGCACTTGCAGGCCGGGGGCCAGAGGGACCTCCGGGCAAAGCCCTGTGGGAAGAAACATCCTGTGGACCCTCCATCCCAGTCTCAGCGACTGGGTGGCCATCTCCACCAGTGGGGCTCCCCTTCCAGCAAAGATGAGTGGTGTCGGGATCAGCTGCTGCTGATCACCTGTGTTCTGCCTGGAGGTCCTGCTGCTCCAGGAGTTGGGGCTTGGGCCCGATGTTCTCTCCACATAGCCAGTGTCTTGTCCTGTTAATTTTGAAACACATTGTGGTTTCTGAATGGTGCATAAAGAGCATCTTTCCTTTTGAGACATGAAGGAGGACATATTTGCGGTGGAGAATGTTAGGTATGCCTCAGGGAGCCATGGGCCAGGGCTTAACGCTGGTCTCTTTGAAGGTGATGGCCCGCTCACTCTCTCCACCCCCCGAGCTGGAGGAAAAGGACGTGGCCGCCTACTCGGCTTCCTTGGAAGATGTGAAGACTGCGGTCCTGGGGCTGCTGCTCATCCTTCAGGTGGGTGCTCTGTGCAGTGGGCCCCTGCAGCGTGCGTAGTGACCACCTGCTTCTGCCCACCTGAGCTTCTGGCTACCTGGTGCATCTTGTTGGCGTCTGTTCTTCGGGGATGCCTTTCCTGGGAGACCCAGGCTCTCCCTGAGGCCATAGAGAGTGTGGCGGTTCCTGCAGGCAGCCTGGATGATATGACTCTCCCAGTTACAGCAGGGACAGGGAGGGAGGCCTGTAAGGAGCAGAGGATGAGGCCCTGTCCTGCGCCCTGGCTGGAGCCAGTCCATGCAGACGCTGCCTGTGGCAGGGCCGGATCCATGTCCTGTCCTGGCAGCACCTCCCTTCGGCTTCCGCAACTGCAGCTAAGAGGGAAAGGCGACCATCTGTTTCCGTTCCACAGCCATGCTGATTTTTTTTAACAGCTTGAGGTATAGTTCACATACCGTACAACTGACCCACTTACAGTGAACAATTCAGTGGTTTTCAGTGTGTTCACAGAGCTGTACAGCCCTCACCAGCCGATTTCAGAACGTCCTTGTCACCCCAGAAGAAATCCGTGCCCATTAGCGGTCACTCCTCATTTCCCCTTGGCCTCTGGCAGCCACCAATCTGTTTTCTGTCTCTATGGGTTTGCCTGTTCTGCACATTTCATGTGAATGGAATCACACTAGTTGTGACCTTTTTTTTTTTTTTTTTTAAGATGACCGGTAAGGGGATCTTAACCCTTGACTTGGTGTTGTCAGCACCACACTCTCCCAAGTGAGCCATGGGCCAGCCCACAATTTGTGACCTTTTGTGTCTGGGTCATTCACTCAGAATCGTGTTTCCTAGGTCCCTCCATGTCATGGCGTGTGCTGGCGCTCCCTTCCTTTCTGTGGCTGAGTGACGTCCTGTAGGGTGGATGGACTGGTGCTGTGTGTCCGCTCATTGGTCTTTGGGCATTGGCATTGTTTCCACCTTTTTTTTTTTTTCCTTTTTGTCTTTTTTACTGACCGGTAACGGGATCGCAACCCTCGGTGTCGCGCCCGTACCGGGGGGGACCGGCAATGGGATTGCAACCCTTGGTGTTGTGCCCGCACCGCGCTCAGCCAGTGAGCGGGAACCAATCTCCACATGGGATCCGAACCCTCTGCGGGAGCGCCGCCGTGCTCCCAAGCGACGCACTCTCCAGTGTGCCACCGGGCCGGCCCATCCACCTTTTGCTGAGTGTGAATGATGCTGCTATGAACTTTTCGTACGAGTTTCTGTGTGCAAGCATGCTTTCGCTTCTCTTGGGCACTTATCTAGAAGTGGAAGTCCTGGGTCATACGTTAAGTCTGCATGTAACTTCTTGAGGAGTTCCAGCTGTTTCCCACAGGGGCTACACCACTGTACATCCCCCAGTAATGTGTGAGCATTCTGACTTCTCTCCCAAAGAGAAGGTGTCTGTGACAACACTTGCTGTTTTCTCTTTCTTTGACTATTGCCATCCTCATGGGTGTGAGGTGGCATCTCACTGTGGTTTCCATTTGCATTTCCCTGACAGCTAATAATGAGCATCTTCTCACGTGCTGTTGGTTATCTGTCTATCTTTGGAGAAATGTCTTTTCAGATTCTTAATTGGGTTACTTGTTTTTTATTATTGAATCGTAAGAGTTCTCTAAATGTCCTGGATGCGAATCCCAGGTCAGATAGATGACTTGTGGGGTCTTCTCCAGCCCACATTTGTTTTTGGAGAGTCGTGCTCCGTACTCCCAAGCCCCAGCGGCTCTCAACAGTCACTAGTGCCTTGTTCTCTCATGTCCCCTGACCACCTCTGCCTTGGGGCAGCGATTGGGCTCCTCCACTGCCCACCACGCCTTGATCGCTGGTTTTCAAAGCTTCATGGTGTCACTTACATTCACTGGCCAGTGTCAGCATTGTGTGAAATGTAATGTTGAATCAGTTTGCTCAAAAACTTCTATTTCATAAGATGTTAGAGGGCAGACAGTTTTCTGTAGCGTTTACACGTGATGGGTGTTTGTTTCCTGCCACGGAAATTTCCAGTGGTGTTTGTTGACACTAGACAGCACCTGCCTGGTTCATCCCCAGAACCTTGTGCTCCTCACCCCTCTCATTTCTTGGGGAGGGGTGTGCTGCAATGTGGGGGGGCTGTGGCCTGGACGAACCAAGAACCTTTCTGCTCTTGTAGAGGGAGGTGTGATGTCCCATCGCCCTCTCTTGGACATCTAGCCTGGGAGGCCCGAGGGCTGGGACTGCAGAACCGAGCTGTTTCCTGGTTGAGGCAAAGTCCTGGGCCCAGCTGTGTTTGTTTCTTTTTTTATAATTAAGAACTAATATATCCGTTTGGTTATAAACGCGTAATATAGTGAAGAGCTAGCAGCATAAACAGTGAAAAGTTAGATTCCTCTTTCCTTCCTGCCAAGGGGACCCAGCAGCTCGCAAGTCCCTGCATCCTTCCCCAGATGGTTGGGCATTGTCAGGCTTTGTGTCAAATGCCTGCCCTCACCCCAATTTTTTTGCCCAGGGCAGGGATAATGGGTTTATTTCATGTTTTTTGAGGCAAGGAGATATACTTTGAGGTATTAATGGTTTTCTCTTTAAAAAGAGTAATAGTAAGTTTTTAAAGCACCCATGGCTCACCTTCAAGGTGCAGAGTACCACAGAGGGTCCTGTGGCTGTGGCTGGATCCCTCTGCCTCTCACTGGCCCTGCCCCACAGCCCCTGGCTCACCCCTGCCACCCCAGGGTTGCCGGCAGCACTGAGGAATCTCACCCTGGCCTCACCTGTCAGGGAGGTGCCCTTGGCCTTGCTGGAATGGGGTGGGATGGAGGCTCCCAGTGGGGATGACAGCCCTGACCCTGGGAGAGTAGCCTGCACAGAGCATGCTCTCCACCTGAGTGTGCCCCTCCCTTTGCCTTGTGGCCTGAGCGCTTCGAGCACATGTGGAGCTGGTTTTGTGCATTGCTGTGTAGTGTTCCACTGGACGGATTTTCCTAATTTATTAACCGATTCCCTGCTGATGAGACGGACATGTTGTTTCTGGTTTTTTGTCATCGTGGAGAGATGAAGCCATGGGGTGGGGCTGGTGGGCTAAAGGGTTGTGCATTTTGAGGCATGGCAGGTGCCACCCAACTACCCTCCAGGGAGGTGGTCCTGCATCCTCTCCTCCCGGGGTCCTGGAGCACTGTCTCCCCAGCTGGGTCCAGCTCCTTTTCCTCGTGGTGATCAACACCTTCTCTCTGCAGACTAAGCTGTATACGTTGCCTGCCAGCCATGCTGTGCGCGTGTATGAGACGCTTGTCAGTCACATCCAGCTCCACTACAAGCACAGCTACACCCTGCCCATTGCCAGCAGTATCCGGCTGCAGGTATGACTCCCAGGTGGCCTAGCAAGCTACCTTGGTCTTGGCTAATATTGTGCCCGGAGTCTGGAGAGGCGGGAGGTGGCCCAGGGAGTGTTCTACAGGATATTCTTCCCTCCTTGGTGGCTGCTGCTGTGACCAGAGCCTCCCCAGGACCCACCGCCCTTCCCTTTGCCTGCAGTCCATGCTCCTCTGTGGTTTGTCACTTTGACTCATGGTGGCCTGGGATGGGGCAGAGAAAAGGAAGCTTCTAGGATGGCACGTGGTCCTGATAGTACTGATGTAGAATCTGTCAGCGGCCTGCAGCAGAGGGCAGGGAAGTGTAGGCCTGGGCAGTGCATGCTCTGGCTGCTGCATCATGCGTTCTGATTTTACACAGGCCTTTGACTTTCTGCTGCTGCTGCGGGCTGACTCGCTGCACCGCCTCGGCCTTCCCAACAAGGACGGGGCTGTGAGATTCAGCCCCTATTGCCTCTGTGACTACACGTAGGTGGGGTGTTAGGCTCAGTGGAGGCAGTTGGCAGAGCCAGGGGTTCCCTGCCCCATGTGGGCTGGTCATGTATCTGAGGGATGGTCCCTGAAGGGGTCCCGATGGTGGCCGGGGCTGGCTGGGAGGGGCTGCATCTGTTCTCACCCTGTGGAGTGGGGGCTCAGCCTTAGTGGCTTCTCTCACTTGCTTCTGCAGGGAGCCGGAGAGAGGCTCCGAGAAGAAGGCCAGTGGCCCCCTTTCGCCCCCCACTGGGCCACCTGGCCCCATGCCTGCAGGCCCCACTATTCGGCTTGGCTACCTGCCGTACTCCCTGCTCTTCCGAGTCCTGCTGCAGTGTTTGAAGCAGGTGAGATGGGCCCAGGCCCCAGCTCTGTGAGGTCAGGCTGCACTGCGATGGGCTCTGCCCCAAGGGTGTCTTCTTCTCAGAGCATACGCACTTGCCACCCATGTGAGTGACCTTGGGAGCTGTGCTTCCTGTGTCCCTGCTGTTCTCCCCCAGGATCTTGCCAAGTGCAGCCCGTCAGGTGGAGCTGGGAAGATGGTTGTGGCAGCAGGATTCAGATGTGTAGACGAGTAACTGTGACTGTAGACCAGGACATGTCTCATGGGGGGCGCATATGGGCTGAAAGGGGTACATTCACCTCTGGCTGGGGCTCCTGCTGGGCAGGTGAGATCAGTCTTGTGAGGTGGGGAATGTTTTGGCAGAGGGAAGACGCAAACCTGGAAGCTGTGTAGGTGCCATTTCGTGCAGCAGGAGGTGCACCAGAGCCCAGATGCAGAGGCTGGAGAACTGGCCCACAAGGGGCATCAGCAGCGTGCAGGGGGGTGGGGGGACTGGTGAGAGCCAAGGGCGGAGCCAGCAAGAGCAGTAGGACCAGGACTCCTGAGTGTGGGCATCAGCCCACTGCTGGAGATTCCATGGGGTCCCCTGGCCTCCATGTCATCATGGAGTTCATGGAAAGACTCTTGGGCCTCCTTCCTGTCAGTGTGGCTCTGGGCAGCCATTGCTCCTTGTGAAGAGATGTCCAGGTGGAGATAGGATCAAGAGGGTCACGATTTGTGTGGTTTTGGATCGACTTGGTTCTGTAGCAGGTATCTCGGCTTGTGGATTGCTGAAGAATACTTCTTGCTTTTTCCCTTTTGGCTACTATAATAGCCTTTTTCCTGCTACATTTTCATTGCTGTAGAAGTCTCTGCTCTGGGAGGCATCTCTCAGGAACCCCTAGGGTACAGTGCTGTGGGTAGGTGGCTGCTGGGTCACCAGTGGGCAAATAAGAGGAGGATGGAGCCAGGCTTGAGGAAGTCTGAGCTGGGCCTCCCATTCAACCTGGCCTTTGGAGGGCAGCTGTCACTGTCCAGTTGTGAACTTCCTTTGAAGGACATCTGCTACTGCACTTGGAGGGACAGAGGGCTAGCGCTTGGCAAGTCCCGCTCGTGCTGAGAACGGGAATCCAGAAGCCACACAGCTGCCCTGCTGCACACAGACCCTTAAACACTGAGCTCCAGAGTCCAGACAGCCCCGCTCCTCCCTCTGACCACCCCTCTCCTTCCAGGAGACCGAGTGGAAGGTGCTGAAGCTGGTCCTCAGCAAGCTTCCCGAGTCACTGCGCTACAAGGTCCTCATCTTCACCTCTCCCTGCAGCGTTGACCAGCTGTCTTCTGCCCTCTGCTCCATGGTAGCGCTCACGTGGGCCCAGTGCTGACCCTGGCTTTGTCATTTGTGGCAGGCCTGGTGGGATGGGGGTGGGGCCTCAGTATAGTTTCCCCTTCTCCAAAAGACAGTGAGCCCTTGGGAGGAGCGAGTGAGATGTGAGACCTGCCTTGTTGGGACTTGGACTCCTTTAGAGTCCCAGGCCCTGTCTGGAGCAGGATCAGGCCTCTGGGACTGGGCAGAGGCCGTGGGGATGGGCCAGAAATGCACCAGAGACCCCATTCTTCCACTCCCAGCTTATGGGGCAGGAATTGAGGTCCCCAGTCAAGGGTATGTCGTCTCCTGTCCTTTCCCCTCTCCCTAGCATGCCACTGGGGAGCATTCTCCCACTTTTCTGAAAAGGTGGACCCTTCCCAGGAAAGGAAGGAAGATGGCCTCCCACGCTCTTGACCCTTCCTTTCTGGGGTCTCCCCAGTACCCCTGGCCACCCAGGCGATCAGGCAGGGTCTATATGACGGCGTCTCGGTCGTTAGCTTTCAGGCCCAAAGACCCTTGAGCGGCTGCGAGGCACCCCAGAAGGGTTCTCCAGAACCGACCTGCACTTGGCCGTGGTTCCAGTGCTGACAGCATTAATCTCCTACCATAACTACTTAGACAAAACCAAACAGGTAGGGGTTGGGAGAGGGACAGGTGAACGTCATGGTACGTGGTTTCTTGAGCCCAGTGGGTGCAGCAGTGTCTTCATGAACTGGCTTGCTACTGGGCCAAGGGGAGGTGAGCAGGCTCTGCTTCCCCATGTGGCCGCTGGGCCCTTGCTGGCCAGCCCTGCCTGGACCTGCAGACATCTGAGTCCCCTGGCGCTTCTGAGTTCTCCCTGGGGTCTGGGCTTTCATGCAGCCCTTGAACGTGCCCCTATGTCCTTCCCTTCCCTGCAGCGTCACTTTGTCTATGAGGAACATTGCCTGGTGCGTCCCTGCTGCAGTGGGGCGGGCAGGTGCGGACCCCCACCCCTGTGGTCAGGTGCAGAAAGCACACGGGTAGCTGTGGCCTTCCCTCTGCCCCACGCTGCTACACCCACACTCTCTGTCTCACTTGCATTTCCCACCATCTCTCTGGCCAGCCCTTCAGCTTCGTTGATAAGGAACTGAAGTCTCAGAGAGGTCAGCACCACTCAGGGTCACAGCCTGCAGAGTGGGGCTTAGACTCAGGCTTGGCCTGTCTTTCCCCTGAGCCCAGGTTCCTGATCATTCCCTGTTGGGAACTGACACTGAACTTCCCATCCCTCAGGCTCAGCTTGAATAACCCCCCCCTGCTCCCTGGACTGGGGTGTGTTCCAGCCTTCCTGTTGGCTGGGCCTGGACTCACTGGCCATGCTGGGCTGAAGGTTTCTTCAGGGCCTGCTGGGCCCACAGTGGTTTCGAGTGGTGGGGGGTGGCTGCAGGAAAGCAAAACTGTTTCTGGGGCATTGAGCCACCTGATGATTTGCCCTGGTCTGTGGCCTGAGCTATATGCTGCTGCCGTCTGTGCAGCAGATACTGCTCAGGGTCTGGGTGGGGCCAGACAGCCTTGCTCCATCAGGTGGCACCTCTCCTTGCACAAGGCCTGCCAGTTGGGGGGCCCAGAGCTAAGGGGGTGATGGGCCCAGTAGGTCCTGGTTCCAGGGTGGGCTGGGGGTGGGGTCCTGTGGCCGTGGGATGGTCAGGAAGTCTCTGACAGTATCTGCTGCATAGAGTCTGCTCAGTGGGTCAGTGGCTGGGTGGCTGTGCTGCTGAGGTGTCCAGGGACCTTCCTACACCTTGGCCCCCCTCCCCCACTCTGTGGAGTGGTCTAGAGTGGGCAAGGGAAGCCAAGGCCCTGCGGAAGCACCTGGCACAGCAGGACAGTTGTTGCTGCAGGCAGGGGTGTGGTCTGAGACCTCTTGCCTCCCACAGCGGGAGATGGTGTACTGCCTGGAGCAAGGTCTCATCTACCGCTGCGCTAGCCAGTGTGTGGTGGCCCTGGCCATCTGCAGCGTGGAGATGCCCGACATCATCATCAAAGCACTGCCCGTTCTCGTGGTGAAGCTCACACACATCTCAGCCACTGCCAGCATGGCCATCCCGCTGCTGGAGTTCCTGTCCAGTGAGTGCCTGCAGCCCCACCTGTGAAGGGGACCCCTGAGTCTGGGGCTGCACCCTGCCTGAAGTGACCTGTGTTATGTATCCAAGCTCATCTTGCAACCTCTCTCTGGCCTCCCTGGGGAAACTGGGTCTTGCCGCCCTCAGGGCCCAGGCACCCCTTGCCCCATGCCATGAGCACTTTTCTTCCTGGCCTTCTGGCTTCTGTCTCCTTTCTTTCCCTCCTTGGTCCCCGTGCCCAGCCTGGCGTGCTTAACCCCCTCTCTGTCCCTGACACTTACCACAGCTTGGGGCTCTGCTGGCTGCCCTGCTGTCTGTCCCTCTCTCAGGTCATGACTTCCGGGAGCTCTTGGGGCTGCTTGTTCCCACCATCTAGTGCGTGTCTGGCCAGCGTAAGGCATCGGGTGTGGACAACAGAACAGAGCTGGGTCAGCACTTTGTGTGAGGGGCCAGAGAGAAGATAGTATTTTGTTTAAGACCCTTTAAAAATGTAAATGCCAGTCGTAGCTCGTGGGACATACAAACACAGGTCATAGGCTGGGTGTGGCCTGGGAACCCTGGCTTGCAGATCCTGGAATGGAGTCAGCAAGGTCATGCTCAGGTGGCTGTGGACTTCCCCTTTGCAGCACCCCCTCCCTGTGGTGGGCCAGAGCAGCTGCACTGGCTTTTAGAAACACAGCTCAGGACCCTGGGGACCCCCGCCCCTCTGGCGGCCATGGCCTGTCTTTGCTGGGCTCCCCTTACCAACTGTCTTTATTGGGTGATAGCTCTTGCCAGGCTGCCTCACCTCTACAGGAACTTCGCTGCAGAGCAGTACGCCAGTGTGTTTGCCATCTCCCTGCCATACACCAACCCCTCCAAGTAAGTGCTGGCCGCCACCCGGGCTGGGCCCCTTCCAGAAAGCCTGTGCCCTGAATCACCTGAGGCCTCGGCACCTGTGCTGTGTGCCTGCAGCTCCTGGGCCAGGTGCAGGTAGAGTGCCAGGGCTTCCCTTTCCTCCGTTTCAGGTTCAATCAGTACATCGTGTGCCTGGCCCATCATGTAATAGCCATGTGGTTTATCAGATGCCGCTTGCCCTTCCGGAAAGATTTTGTTCCTTATATCACTAAGGTAGGCCCCAGGACCAGTGGAGGCCGGATCCTTTGTTAGGGCCGGGAACTGCTTTGCCCTTGGCTGTTTGTGGCTGGAGTAGGGTGGCAGTCAGGGAAGAGAAATGGGGTATCGTTTGTTGCTGTGCTTGGAGTGCCTGGGGGCTCTGCTGAGCCAACCTGCTGCTACCTGGCTTGCGGCAGGCATGGGGCGTGGGAACTGCTGCCTTGTCCTGCAGCTCATCTCAGGCTGGTGGGTACCTGGTAGGAGTGCTGAGGGCCGGGGTGTCCCCACAGCCCCTCATGGCTCGGGTCTGCCCCGCTCCTTGTCCTGGGCCTGCAGCTCGTCTCAGGCTGATGGGTACCTGTCAGGCATGCTGAGGGCTAGGGCATCCCTGCAGCCCCTCATGGCTCAGGTCTGCCCTGCTCCACCAGGGCCTGCGTTCCAATGTCCTCCTGTCTTTTGATGACACACCTGAGAAGGACAGCTTCAGAGCACGGAGCACCAGTCTCAACGAGAGGCCCAAAAGGTACGGGGCCTGCTAGGGGCATGCCTGTTATTGGAATGGGTCAGGGCAGGACCCAATGTGAGCTGTGAGCTGTGACCTATGACCAGTGACCAGTGACCAGTGTGCACACAGGGTCTGGGCTGACTAGCCACTTCTAAGCCAGTGAGTGTAATGCCACCATGTAGGCCGTGCTGGGGCCAGGGTGCCCTGGGCTTTATGAGGCAGACAGGGCCCATGAGAGCCGCTAATGCCCACACTTAACAGGCTGGCCCGCTGTGGCCTGTAGCACTGTAGAGCCCATGGGCCAGGCTCCGGGCCTGCTGTGCCTCGAGTGCAGACTCATACAGCTAGGGAGCAGGTGCCGGCCATGGGTGTCTGGGCTTGGGCCTGACTATATTGGAGGCACCCCAGGGTTTGTCAGGACAGCTGTGACTCCCAGTCTGGGTGGGGAGAGCCCAGTGCCCATGGATGCCCCCTAATGCAGCCCTGTGGCCAGGATTGCTCTCTCCCTCCACAGCTCACGCTCTAGCCTGTCGCTAATCAGGGGACATGCTCTTCTGTACCATCACAGCTGCTTTTGCCGAACCCAAAAACAGAGCTGTGCTAGGTCTCCGTGTCCTTGTTTGCATTTCATTTGAACGGCTACCCTCCTGACCCCCTTCCCACCCAAGCTTGTTTTGGCTCTCACTAGATGGAAACACGGCATTTTCCAGTATCACCTAAACTGAGAAGCTCCCTCTTAAGTCCTGGGGGCTGGGAGTTAATCTAGGCTATCAGTGGCCAGAACCTCATTGCTGGGGTTCTTAGGCCTCGAGCTGAGAATTGGCCTCTTTTCACAGTGACTTCAGGGTGTGGTCATTGGGGCCTCAGTGCCCGCCTGCATCCCAGAGCTGGGTGGTGCCAGCCTTCCATGGGGTGGGGGGTGCCTGGTCAGTGCAGCCTGGAATCTGCCGTGCGGGCAATCCACACATTTAATTTGTGCTAATGTTCTTTGTTTGGTAGCACGCGTGAAGCCTTACTTTTTCTCGGTCATGTTCATGAGATGTATTTTTATGCGTTTTTGTTTCCTGTCTCTCCCCTGCTAACTGTCCTTTGTCATGGCTCTTTGTTCATCTGACCCGTGGGATCTCTCCGCCCCGACCCTGTGGCCTGGGACCTTCCCTCCTCACCCCTCCAATGGCTTGTCCCCTTCCCGGAAGCTGGGCTCTCTGGGCGTGGGGCTTCCTCCCTCACCCGGTAGTTTGAGGATAGCCAGACCCCCCAAACAAGGCTGGAATAACTCTCCACCTGTGAAAGAGTGCAAGGAGAGCTCTGCAGCCGAGGCCTTCCGGTGCCGCAGCATCAGTGTGTCTGAACATGTGGTCCGCAGGTAGCGGGGCTGTGTCGGGTGGGGGGCACGGACCCTGGAGCTTGACCCCATGAGCACCCGGGTGGTGGTGCATGGGGCTGCCTGCATGACCTCGTCGCCCTAGGCCTGGGCTAGAGGAGAGCCCAGCCCCTGGCCCAGGAGAGCCTGGTGACGAGGGTTGGAAGGTTGCATTCTGTCCCCAGGCCTCGTATGAGCCCGGGTGGCTGCACAGCATCCTCAGAGGCTAGCTGCCCACAGGCTTGTCCCTGGAGGGCAGGGGCTTTTGCAGATAAAAGCAGTGCCCGTGCGGGTTGGGTGAGACACACTCTCTGGGGTTTGGCCTCATCATATTCTCTAGAGTGGGCTTCTCTTTTGGGGGTTCTTTCTAGAAAAGGTTTATTTTCTGTTGTTGCTGAAAAGGGAACAAGGGGCTTTTGTGCAGGACACTGGGGTGGGGGTCAGCCTGTGAGGGGCTGGGCAGGGGGCAGGCCTGGGCTCCCCTGGCTGTGTCTGGGTGCAGTTGCCAGCTCTCAGGTGCCAACATCTCAACAGTTGCCTGCCTGGGGGTCATCCCTGCTGGCCCAGGCTGCACTCACAGAGGGACTGCCTGTGTCCTCACCTGGACCCCCTTCTAAGCCTCTTCGTCCCACTGCACAGGGACCCACTTCCCCGCCAATTTGCCTGGCTTGGGCTCCAGTCTCAGGCTGGCTTCTGTCATGTGGGATTTGGCCGGGGGTTGGGGGAGATGGGGGTGCCCAGTGAAGCTTCTCTCTTGGCTCTTTTCTAGCAAATTCTTTATCGTGAACAAAAACGTATGGCAAAGAGGCTATGAAATTTGCACCAAAATTAAACCTGCATAAGCCCTTCTCTCAGTCCCTGGCATGCATGTGGAGCTCAGGCAATAGCCCAGGCTAGCCTGGCCTGAGCTTGAGCATAAAGAGCCCAGATCCTCTGTGTCCTGGTTGGGAGGCGGCCTGTGGGCAGAATGCAATCTCAGTCTGTCTCCCATGGCCTTCATGTCTCTGCATGACTAATCTGTTCTGTCCCAAAGCTATTAACGAGCTCTCCTGTGTGCTTCGGTGAGAGGGGATGTTCTGTCTCTCCAGTCTCCTAAATATCTGCTCTGACCAGGGGACCTGGGTCTTTCCCGTAAGGCGTCTCCCCTCCTCTCTGGGATGATGTGGTTCACACGATTTTCAAGGCTGTGGCTCAGGTGGCCACAGTGCCCTGGTTGGGTCTTTCTGAGCGAGGCCCTCTCAGCTGTGCATGCATTGAGCTTTGTCCCCTGGTGGTAGGTGGCTGGGCCCAGCCCCATCGGCGCCCTGACCCCGGCTGTGGCCTCTCCCTCCAGCAGGATACAGACATCCCTCACCAGTGCCAGCCTGGGATCTGCAGATGAGAACTCCATGGCTCAGGCAGACGACAACTTAAAAAATCTCCACCTGGAGCTCACAGAAACATGTCTGGACATGATGGCCCGATATGTGTTCTCCAACTTCACGGCAGTCCCCAAGAGGTATGAGACCGTGCTTCAGGGCTGGGGCCAGGAATGCAGACATCTAGCTTTTTGTCTGTGGCTGTATTTGGTCCACACTGGGGCAGCAAGTATATGGCTACATGGGTCCTCCTTGCTGTGGGCTGTCCAGGCTGCGGGTGCTCTGGGCTCCTGAGGTTGGGCCAGCCTGCAGGAGCTGAGGCACCCTGACTGGGAGCCTCCTCCAGAAAGTTGGAAGTGGATGCTGCTTGTGCTTTTAGGTCTCCTGTGGGAGAGTTCCTCCTGGCAGGCGGCAGGACCAAGACGTGGCTGGTTGGGAACAAGCTTGTCACCGTGACGACAAGTGTGGGGACTGGGACCCGGTCATTGCTGGGCCTAGACTCAGGGGAGCTTCAGGGCGGCCCAGAGTCAAGGTGACTGCACTCTCCTGCCCAAGCCTGCCTGGCCTCCATGCTGGCTGCCCCAAGCCAGATCCATGTGGGCCTGGGCCGTGCTGGCTTGGAGGCCCTTGGGGGGACCCCAGTTACCCTGTGTGTGGGCACTTCTGTCTGCAGCTCTGACCCCGGAGTGCATGTGCGACAGACAAAGGAGGCGCCGGCCAAGCTGGAGTCCCAGGCTGGACAGCAGCTGTCCCGCGGGGCCCGGGACCGGGTCCGCTCCATGTCGGGTGAGCCTCAGCTGCCTCTGTGTGGGTTCCTGTGTTCAGGAAGGCCCCTTGGACCTGAGGGGTGGAGTGGCCGGCTTCAGGCCTGGCCCACTTCCTGATGCCCCTGGGATGTGGTCTCTGACGCTCGTCCCAGGCTGCATGGGAGGGGCAGCACCTCTGCACAGCTGTGGAGAGAGACCCCAGCTGCTAAGGGCCTGTTCTCACTGCTGGTGTGTCCTGTGAGCCCTCAGCCTGGCTGCCTGGCAGTTTCCTCTGCTACAGCCCAAGCAGGCCCTGGTCTGGCCCTTGCTGCCCTGGGCCCGCTGAGGCCAGCACCATCAGAGAGCCCTGGGCAGGTCGTGGTCACCAGGCCTTCCATCCTCCTCCTCAGGGGGCCATGGCCTTCGAGTTGGTGCCCTGGACGTGCCCGCCTCCCACTTCCCAGGTGGCTCCACTTCTCCAGGACCACAGACTCCACCAGCCACAAAGCCCGAGAAGGCCTCAGCGGGCGCCCAGACTCCAGCACAGGAGAAGAAAAACCTGGCGGCCTACGTGCCCCTGCTAACCCAGGGCTGGGCAGAGATCTTGGTCCGGAGGCCCACAGGTACGAGAGGCCAGTTTGGGCTGGGCTTCCCCATGCTTCTGCAAGGCAGCCCTGTGCCCATCTGGCCCTGTGCCCCAGTGTAGTAAGTGTGGGGCTTACCCATAGGGCTGTGGACGCACAGAGGATCAAGCGGCAGAGCTGGCCGTGGGGACACTGGGGAGGTAATGGTGGGGGGGTGATCCAGGTTGCTGATGGGGAGAGCAGCTCAGGCCATAGAGATTTATTCTCACAGTGTGTTCTCTCCTTATAAGGATGCCAGTCAGATTGGATCAGGGCCCACCCCAATGATTGATTTAACCTTGATTACCTTTCTAAAGACCCCATCTCCAAATACAGTCACATTCTGAGGTCCGGCGGTTAGGACTTCAACACAGGGATTTTGTGGGGACACAACTCAGCCCATAATGGGCATCTCAGGCAAAAGGAAGGCCTTAGCACAGGCCCAGTGCCCAGTGCCCAGGAGGCACCTTGGTGTGGTGTGGGCCAGGTAGTGAGAAGAGGACATGGGGGCTGGCTGCAGGGCTCTGGGCAGGGCTGCTGCTCTGAGATGCTCCCCTTGAGTCTGGCTGAGGCTGGCCCCAGTGCCCATCCCTGAGGGTGATGGCCAAAGAGGCTGGCCCTGGCCTTGTGGTCCCGGGCTGCCTGGTGCACAGGAGACTGCCCTGGGAGACCTGAGGGGATGGCTGGTTGGAGGCATTGAATGTGAGGCCTGAGGGGTGCTGCCCACCCTCCCCAGGGAACACCAGCTGGCTCATGAGCCTGGAGAACCCACTCAGCCCCTTCTCCTCGGACATCAACAACATGCCTCTGCAGGAGCTGTCCAATGCCCTCATGGCGGCTGAACGCTTCAAGGAGCACCGGGACACAGCCCTGTACAAGTCGCTGTCAGTTCCAGCAGCCAGCACGGCCAAGTCCCCCACTCTCCCACGCTCCAACACAGGTGAGCAGGTGGCAGGCCTGTGCTCGGAGTCCTGGGCGGCTCTGGTCCCGGCTCCCACCAGCCTGGTGCTCAGTCTGATGGTAGTGTGGTTCTCCTCCACTGAGGTCTTCCACACAGCCTGGGGTGGGGTCCTCAAGCCCGTCTTGGCACTGTCATCCTCAGGGGTGTGTGGGAGGACTCTGGTGCTTTGGACCCTGACATTGGGAGCAGGCTCACTCCTGCCAAAGGGATCCTCTGTTTTGGAGACTTGATACTGGCTGGTCCTCACTCAGGATGCTGCTGGGGATGGCAGCATCGGAAATGGGCAGAGCCCCATAAGGCCTTTGCCCAGCACCCTCCATGGGGCGCTGGTGCTGTCCTCAGGCACTACACAGCTGCAGTTCCTGCTTGGGCTTGGGCTTGGGCTTGGATTCCTGAACCTGCCTGCCCATGCACTCTCATTCCCCTACCCAGGCCGGGCTTGGTGCCATCCTTCTAGGCCAGGCCTTTGGGCCCTTCCCTGTAGCCGTAGATGGCACTTGGAGGCTGAGGACATCTGCTTGTGAGGAGGGAAGCACTCTCCTCCCGAAAGCCCTGCTCATGCAGCTTGGAGAGCTAGGACCTGTGTGTCCCCCCACACCCTGCGCCGGACGCCGCTGGCCCTCCCCTCTCTCCTCTCCAGGCTCGGGGTCTGTGCAGACTAGTGGTGCCTGTCCTCTCTGCGCAACCTGTGTGCAGGCTCTCCTGCTGACCTGGCCGCTCACGTGGTTTCCCTTGCAGTGGCCTCTTTCTCCTCCCTGTACCAGTCCAGTTGCCAAGGAAAGCTGCACAGGAGCATTTCCTGGGCAGGTATTCGTGCGTCTTGTTAAGGAAGCGGTGTTTGCTGCAGAGCCCTGCTCTGCCTCATAGATGCTGTTGTCATCACCCTCATTGGTCACCCTCCATGGTCCCGTCGGTGAATCTCATCGCCCTTGGGGAGCAGGCTCCCAATCTGCATGAGGATATCTGTGCAGAACACTTTTGCTTTGCTGGCAGGAACCCCTTTGACTCATGCCCATTTGTGGCTGAGCTCTGTTCCCAAAGTGTACGAGCCCTCATTGCCTCTCTTCAGGCCCAAGGTCATGAGGGTGGCCCTAGGTCTCCTTGGTGACATCAGCTAAGCTGCAGCTTCTGGTGGGTGGCAGCTGTGTGAGGTTGAGCCCGGCTCTGGGACTCAGGCGAGTTGACCATGCCCTGGACTCAGTGGTCTGATTGGCATTGTGAGCTCACAAATGACTTTGCATCCCCCTTTCGTCCAGGCTGGCCAAGGGTGCTACAGCCTGGTCTCTGGCCTGTTTCCCCCAGGCCCTAGCAGGGTGGGTTTTGAGCCCCAGGGTCCCAAGTGTGGGCAGGAGCCAGTTAGGAAGGGCATTGTGCAGATGGGTTCTGGCGGCATCTGACAGGCTGCGTGTGTGCAGGGGCTATGCGCGGGGGTGTCCGTGGGCTGCGCTGACCCTCGGTGGCTTCTACTCACCCGTACCCTGCCCTGCTGATGGCACAGGAAATGCTGCTTGGGACCTAGTGCCCTCTCTCCTAGCACGCCCAGCTGTGGTTCTAGCTTGGACTTGGCGGGTGAGCCTCTGTTCGTGGGCGTGGCTCCCACCTGTGTATGCATATGGGGAGGGGACTCTCCCACGCCAGCCTTTTCTTCGGGTCCGAAGTCACGGAGAAACTCGGCCTCCTTCCTCGGTTATTGAGGGCTGGTCTCAGGTGGGAGCTCTTTCCTCATAAAGGCATCCATTCTGCCCTAGACTACCCGCCCCACTGGAAGTGCAGAGACGGCTTCTGGTGTACATGGGTGGGCAGAGCCGGCTGCCATCTGGCCTCCAGGAGTCCATGCAGGAGACATGTGTCAGGGCTCAGGCCCCAGCCCCTCAGAGCGTCCTCTTCCCAGCCTACTCTACAGGCAGCAACAGCAAGCAGAGTCTTGGGCAGGCCCTGCTTCCCTCCAACAGGGCAGAGCTGATACTCTGAGGCCACGTGAGTGCCAGGGCCGGCCTCGCACTCAGCAGCCCCATTCTTGTCCTCCCAGACTCTGCCGTGGTTTTGGAGGAGGGAGGTCCAGGAGAAGCTCATGCATCAATGGAGCCCCCTGAGTTGGAGGACTTCGAGGCAGCTCTGGGCACAGACAGGCACTGTGGGCACGCTGAGGCCTACAGCAGGGTGAGTGCAGCTGGGAGCCCTGGGGGCCCAGCCCCTGAGTCAAGAGGGCTGGAGGAAGGGACAAGGGGTAGAGCAGGGCAAGGGGTGGGGCCAAGGTGGCTGGGAGGGGCAGAGCGGGGAGAGGGGTGGGGCTGAGCCGAGGGGCTGATGGCGGGCGAGGCCTGCACTCTGACTACGGAGGGCTGGTCTCTGTGAGCTTGGGCAAGTCTTGCTCCCTCTTTCTTATCTGAAGTGGCAAGATGTCCTTCCACGTCTTTGCTGCACAGTCTCAGTTTCCTGGCGCTGTGTCTGCTAGGCACCACTTGGTGTGGGGCACAGGCAGCTGCTGCTGCACGGAGGGTAGGGGCCATGGCTTGGGGCCTGGGTGGCTCTGTGGCCCTGGGCTGGGGGAAAGATAGGGCCTCAGGTTAAGCCCAGGTGGGCTTAAGGGCACCTCCTGACAAGCTTCTCTCTGGGTGGGTCCTTTCCAGTCATCCTCAACCTCTAGCCAGGAGGAGAAGTCATTCCGTGCAGAAGAGCTGGCTGCTGGGGCCATTCCCATCGAGCGGGCCGTCTCCTCTGAGGGAGACCAGTCCTCTGTGGACCTCTCCTTCCAGCCCTCACAGCCCCTGAGCAAGTCCAGCTCCTCGCCCGAGCTGCAGACCCTGCAAGACATCCTTGGGGACCCTGGGGACAAGGCTGATGTTGGCCGGCTCAGTCCTGAAGCCAAGACCCGGTCACAGTCAGGGATCCTGGATGGGGAAGGTGCTGCTTGGTCAGCCCCAGGCGAAGAGAGCCGGGGTCTGGGCCTTGCCCAGCCCGAGAGTCCCTTGCCTTCCAGCTCCCCCCGCTCACCCAGTGGCCTTCGGCCGCGAGGTTACACCATCTCTGATTCGGCCCCATCACGCAGGGGCAAGAGAGTAGAGAGGGATGCCTTCAAGAGCAGAGCTGCAGCCTCCAATGCTGAGAAAGTGCCGGGCATCAACCCCAGGTGGGTCTCATCTCTCTAGCTGGAGCTCCCAGTCACCCTTTCCATGCGGACATGGTGCCCTGGGCAGGCTGGGGGGGACAGGTCCTCATGTCTTCTGCACTGTGGCTAGTTGGAACCACAGACGAGTGCAGTTCCTTCATTGATGGGGCTTAGACCCTGTTTCTCTCCACATGGGCTGTGGCTGTGAAGTCAGGACCCTGACCTGGGCCCCAAGCCCAGCCCTCACCACCTCTCTCCCCCGCAGCTTCGTCTTCCTACAGCTGTACCATTCGCCTTTCTTTGGTGATGAGTCCAACAAGCCAATCCTGTTGCCCAACGAGGTAGGCATGCCCCACCTCTTTTGCAGAGTTCCCCTGGAGCCACATGTGGGTGGGGGACACAGTGGGAGTCCTTGGCTCTGGGCAGTGGTGGTCAGGGGCTAGGCATGCCGAGGGCTAAAGCCTCAGCTCCCCGTGGCAGCCTGCTGAGATCTATCTGTGTGGGGACAGCCTTTCTGTGGACTGGCATCTGGGTGAGGCTGGCAGCAGGGGCAGCCTCTGCCCTGGGCTCAGGCGGGGCTCTGTGTGGCTACAGTCCTTTGAGCGGTCGGTGCAGCTTCTTGATCAGATCCCGTCCTACGACACACACAAGATTGCTGTCCTGTATGTGGGAGAAGGTCAGGTGAGGCTACTGGGCTGCAGGGTCCTGGGTGCCAGGACAGGGCCAGTGGGCCTCCCTGCCTGTGGTGGGAGTGGGGATGGGCCCCTTTCCCTTCTCCAGAGACCAGCCACTGCATGATCCTCCAGAGTATCAGGTGCTCACTGAGCTCTGTGCCAGGCCCTGTGCTGAGTGCTGGGGACACAGACGTGAGAATGACAGGTCAGTGTGTAAGCAGTGCATATGCCAGAGATAAGACTGTAGGCAATCAGGGAGCAGGTCAGTGTGTGGTGTGGGGAGGATTCTGTCCATGTTGGATGATCGGAGTGAGGTGACATTTGAGGCTGAACTCTAAACAACTGAGCTAACCGGCCAGCCCGTGAGGTGACATTTGAACAGAGGCAGGGAAGGTAGGGAGGGGAGCATGTTTGTAGGTTGGGGGAGGTGAGCATCCCACACAAGGTGGCAAGTGTGAAGGCTCTGGGGTGGGGCGCAGCTGGGGAGGAGACAGGAGAGGGATATCATGGGGCTGGCAGTCGTGGGCAGCCTCAGAGCCCACTGTAGGCTGCACCGTCATTCTGGGTGAGGTAGGAGAGCCTCAGGCAGTTCTAAGCCAGGGGTTGACATGACTCCCCTGAGGTTTGAAAGTGTTCCTCTGGCCGCTGAGTGGAGAGTGGGTGGAGGTGGGGCAGCGACAGCCCCAGCAAGAGGAGCAGCCCCGTGGGGGCACAGGCCTGCTGAGCAGTGCTAGAGTTCTGGGTGTGCTTTGAAGATAGAGCTGACTGAATTTGCTGGCTGACTAAACATGGAGAGTGAGAGAGGAGGAAGTCACAGGTGACACCGAGGTCTCTGGCCTGGGCAGCTGTTAGAATGAGTTTGCTGTGTGACCCCTGGACCTCCAGCAATGACAATCCCTCCAGACCCTTCTTAGCTGTGCTGGGGCACCCTGAAGCCAGGGGTGGGGACTGATGGGACCCTGGTAGGGTGTGAACAGGCTCAGCTTGGGGGCAGAACCACCCTGCCTCTCCTCCTCTTCCTGCAGAGCAGCAGCGAGCTTGCCATCCTTTCCAACGAGCACGGCTCCTACAGGTACACAGAGTTCCTGACAGGCCTGGGCAAGCTTATCGAGCTCAAGGACTGCCAGCCAGATAAGGTGTACCTGGGTGGCCTGGATGTGTGTGGCGAGGACGGCCAGTTCACGTACTGCTGGCATGATGACATCATGCAAGGTACCCTGACAGCCTGGTTCCCCAGCCTGGGCACTGAGGCATCAATAGCGCTGGCAGCTCTGCCTCGGGGCTCTGCTGAGTGCCATTAGCTAGGTGCCGAGGACATGGCTCCTGCAGGCCCTCAGAGCCTCTGGAGAAACCAAAAGAGGCCTGGAGAGAGGCACAGAGGGCCTTGACGGGATCCCCACAGACCCCAGCCCTAGAAGTCCCTTCCTGGCCCTGCCCTGACCAGCCCAACCTCACCCTGCCCACAGCTGTCTTCCACATTGCCACCCTGATGCCCACCAAGGACGTGGACAAGCACCGCTGTGACAAGAAGCGCCACCTGGGCAACGACTTTGTTTCCATTGTCTACAATGACTCTGGCGAGGACTTCAAGCTGGGCACCATCAGAGTGAGTGAGGGGCCGCAGGGTGGGCAGGGCCCCTCAGGCAAAGCCTGAGCCTTGGGCATCTCTGTCCCCGCCTCCTGGACTGGTTGGAGGTGTCCACTGGTTTGTCCTGAGTGGTGGATCTCAGTGATGAGGGTGATGACAGTGGCCCATCTACTGGGAGAGGCTGTTGGGGAGCAGGATGATGTTGCCACAGGTCTTTAATCTTTCTAAGCTTCAGTTTCTTCCTCTTTGCAATAGAGTCTGTGGCCCCTGCTGCTGTGGTGCTGTGGTTTTTGTCAGGAGTGACTGAATTTGCATGCGTTTGTGCTTGGCGGGGTGCACGCACGTCATAGGTTCTTAGAGTCTGCTCAGAGCAGCTCTCGTGGCCGTGGCTCTCACAGGTCCCTTCTGGCTGTCTGCTCAGCCTTTTACCTGGTTATCACGCACAGTGCCATTGGGTAGGCACCAAGATCACCCATGTCCTAGATGGTGGACATGGGGAGGAGGTGGGCTCAGTCAGCAGATTTGTCACAGCAGTGCTTGTCCATGTCCTTGGTGGGCATCAGGGTGATGGGGAGCACTGGGCAGGGTCCCAGGCAGGGCAGGTGGGCAGAAGTGCTACACTTGGAGGGCATTTGGATTTACTCTGAATGTACAAGGAAGTGTCTGAGAACACTGACCAAAAACCCTGGGGCTGCTGGGCAGAGAGGATCTGCTAGAGGGCAGGAGTGCCTGTGGGGGGCTGGTGTGACTCTCAGGACAAATGCAGAGAGTGGAGGGAGGGAATCCAGGAACAGTGGGGGGTGGGGGAACGGTGTGCCACTCATGAGATGGGGCGCTCAGGGCACTGTCATTGCCGGGCCAATAGGGACTTGGGTGTGTGGGCTGGAGAGACATTTGGGGTGTGTCAGCATGTAGGCATCAGATGCAAGTGTGCTCTGGAGCCCAGGTGTCTGCTTAGTTGACAACGGAGCAGGGTGTCTGCTGGGCAGCATGGAGGGGGCCGTGTGTGTGAAGGCAGATGCTCCAGCACATGCAGGTGTTGGTGTTCAGGTGTGGAGCAGGTTGGGTCCAGCCAGTGATGCGGACCTCACCAGGCTGGGTGAGGAGGAAGTCTGGGTGCAGAGGTGGGTGGTTAACTGCTGCCCATTGAGGTGACAAATGTCTAACACACCGGTGAGCAAATGTCCTCCTGAGCTAAGTGAGGGAATGGCAGAAAGTGGCCCTCAGCACGTTCTCTTATTTGGGCAGGGCCAGTTCAACTTCGTCCACGTGATCATCACCCCCCTGGACTACCAGTGCAACCTGGTGTCGCTGCAGTGCAGGAAAGGTGAGGCAGGGGCAGGGAGGGGTGGGGTGGTGTGCAGGACCCTGAGCTGTGTTAGTGCCATGTCTCCCCAGATATGGAGGGCCTCGTGGACACCAGCATGGCCAAGATCGTGTCTGACCGCAACCTGCCCTTCGTGGCCCGCCAGATGGCACTGCATGCAAATGTGAGTGGAGGTGGTTTCCAAGGGCCTGGTGGGCGAGAGGGGCCCATAGTGCCACTTGATGGAGGGTTCACCACCCTGCCCTCCTGTCCCCAGATGGCCTCACAGGTGCACCACAGCCGCTCCAACCCCACTGACATCTACCCCTCCAAGTGGATTGCCCGGCTCCGCCACATTAAGCGGCTTCGCCACCGGGTAATGATGATGGGGGTCTGTTAGGGATACGATGGTCAACTAGGGTGGAAGCTAGTGTCCCAGGCTGCAGGGCAGTGGCTGCCTTGGGCAGAGCATGTGCTGCCTCTTCCCCCACAGATCCGTGAGGAAGCCCACTACTCGAACCCCAGCCTGCCCCTGATGCAAATGCACCCTCCAGCCCACACCAAAGCCCCAGCGCCCAGCCCACCTGAGCCCACGCCCACCTACGAGACTGGCCAGCGGAAGCGCCTCATCTCTTCCGTGGATGACTTCACAGAGTTTGTGTGAGGCTGTGACAGGGCGGTGCTTGGTCCCATTGGGGTGCCCAAGATGCTGGGCACACGCCCAGGGCTTGTGGCTGTCATCTGAGCTGCGGCTGGCTCCTCCCTGCCCCCCATGTGTCACTAGACGGTATTATGTGTAAATGAAATAAACTGCCGTGCCCACCTAGCCCTCGGCACTTAAGACAGAGGCACAGGTAGCAGTCAGACAGCTCCTTTATTTGACTTTGTCTGTTTTGTGGGGACAGGATTGAGGCTATGGCGGCAGCCATGCCCACAGAAGCGATCCGCAGAAGCAGGCGTAGCCAGCTCCAAGGGGCCCCCTGGGGACGGTCGCACTGGTGCCGCCCAGGCCTCAATCTGCAGGAGCGGCCTCTCACGCACATTCTCACTCTGTCACACACCTTCCCCAGCCCAGGAGCCAGCCCCTGGGACAGGTCTTTTCCCCAACCACTGCAGGGTCTTTGCCACACACACACAGACCTTCCCCTTTGACATGTACTAGTCTTACTCCTCACCCAGACCTGATACCAGCAGGCTCAGGTGCTGCCCTCTCGCTGCCCAGCCTCGGGCAGGGAGGAAAACAGGGCCACAGTGGTGATGAGAATGCTGGGGGCAGCTGTGTCCTCCAGTGGTGTCCAGCACCTGCCCAAGGCCAGACTCGGATCCAATAAACAGATGTAGCTTCCCCAGACCAGGCCACACCCGCAGAGCCATGTCGTGGCAGATGTCTGGGGAAGGGAGGTGAGCTCTACAGTCCCTGCTCCCCCTCATAGTGGGCAACAGTAGGCATAGGGCCCAGCTTCAGCCACCAAGTCCCTCAGCCCTAATGAAATATAGTGACATACAAAAATATAGACATTTCAACCTCACATAAATTACTGACAGACACAGTGAGATGGCAGCTGGAGGTGAGTGCACTGAGCAGGGAGCAGGAGAGTAATAACTTAGGGGAAGGGGACGGAGGTGTGGAATAGCCTTCCCCAAAGCCCGGATCCTTAGCATGGGGAGATGGCTACCCAAGGGGGCCGGGCACAGCCCGCTGTACCTGAGGACTTGGGAAATAAATTAGCATCTCAGAGGCTGGGCCCCGTCCAATACTGCTGTGTCCTCCCACAGGGAGCTGGGGAGGGGACCCTGGGTCCTGGCTGGCCACACAGCCTCTTTAAAGTGCTGAAGCTCCCAGACAGACAGACAGAGCCTGCCTGCTCTCTGGGGAACCTGTGTGCAGCCGTCTGCCTGGCCCAAGACCTTGAGGGCGGCAGAAGGTAATACTGAATGGTGTCCACTCTGGTCGCGAGGAGCCAGAGCAAAGCCACAGGCCCTGTCCCAGGGAAGGGACATGAGTCCAGGTTCCCTGGGGCTAAGTGCTGCTGGGGTGGACCTTGTTCTTGGCCCGCAGAGATACCCTGCTGGGGCCTGTAGCCAAGTCCATGCCTCGACTGGCCCGGGCAAGGCGGTTGGGCAGGGCTGGCCACAGGCCTGGGGAGGGGCCAGGGGGAGGTGAGGCAGGGGCCTCACTGCTCCGGCAGCCTCGCAGACTCTGTAACTGCTGCTCCAGCTGGTAGACGTCCTCTGTAGCCTGGTTGAGCCGGTCAAACTGCATGAGTAGAGCCTCAAACACGACTTGGAGACGGGAAGGCTCGGGCTCCGGCTCCCCCCTCAACCCCAGCCTGCCCAGGCCCCCACTCAGCCCGTCCAGCTGGCTGGAGGAGGTGGAGGGGTATGAGGCATCAGAGCCAGCACTGCACGGGGGCACGTCCACGTCGGGGGAAGACTTGGAGCCCCTGGATGAGCGGGAAGGCAGCGGCTCCATCCCTTCAAAGCGGACTTTGTGGCGGAACTGGGGGCGGCACAGGGGCTCGGTCAGTCCGGCTGCACCCTGGGCTCACCTGGGCCCAGGGTGCGTCCCTCTCCCCCCCACTGGGCCGTACCCACCTCCTTGACTTTGCTGAAGCCCAACCAGAGGCGCAGCCTGCGTAAGAACAGCTCCACCATCTCATAATCCTGCGGCTCCCAGGCAGGGCGGTAGAGCTCCCCTCGTAGAGCGTGGTAGCGCCACCGGAGAAGAATCGCCCCCAACCTCAGGGCTCCCCAGAGCCGCAGGGCCCAGAGCCCCCCACACAGCAGCGGGGACAAGGACCAAGACTCAGCCGTGCACAGGGTGGGAGCCCCTGCCTTGGGGCACAGCACCAGGAGGGCCCGGGCCACACTCCAAAGGGAGTCCGCCCCAGAGGAGACGACCTGCGGAGGCGGCGACACGAGTAAGTGTATGCCGGGCTGAGCCGTTCGCCCGGCCAGCACCCCTGCACAGCCACCTACCAGAACAGCCAGCTGGGCATACGCCACGCCGAGCACGACCAAGCCCAAGGTGGCCCCCACAAGCTCCGGCAGAGCCCGGCAGAGCGTCTTGCCGAGCACGGACCATTGGCGCACAAAGCGCAGCTGCTGGGCGGCCTGTGGGAAGGGGAGAGTCAGCCAGCGTCCCCTGGGGTCTGCGCCCAGGCCCCGTGCTCGCCGGCCCATCCCTCACCTTGACCAAGAGCAAGAAGAGCAACGAGGCCACGAGGCCACGGGCCGCCGCACTCAACTGCGCCACCTGCTCGAAGCTGGTGAAGTGCCGTGGGCGGCCGCGTACGAAGCGGCTCCACTGGACGTCGGCGGCGCCCAGCTGGGCCAGGCGCACCAGCGCCGCGGCAGCCGTCAGCGCCA
>NW_007726203.1:769986-780950 GCF_000696425.1 Galeopterus variegatus
CCAGGCCGCGCAGCGCGTGCGCGCCCCTCCCTGCGCCAGGCACGAACCTCCGCCGCGGCAAAATGCAGCGCGAACAGCAGCAGGCACACCTGCGGGAGGCGCGGTCAGGGAGGCGGGCCGCAGAGTCCTGCGGGGGACGGGGGTACAGGGAGACCGGGTCGGGGGGTCGGGGGACCAGGCTGGGGTCGGGTCGTACCGCGGTGAGCAACGGCAGCGAGAGGCCCGCGCTGAGGCGCCGCAGCGCGAACGGGCGCACGCTGAGCGCGGGCGCGGCGCAGCCAGCTGCAGGGAACTCGAGGCGCAGCATGACGGCAGCGTGCAGCCCCACGGCCGGGCTGTAGCGCGTGAGCTCCACGAACACGGCGCGGCTCCTGCGCGGAGAGCGGGGGAGGAGCGCGTGAGGTGGGGCCGCCCGTCCAAGAGGCACAAGGGGCCACTCGGGGGCTGGAGCGGCCTGTGGGGCGGGCAGCGGCAGCGGAGAGAGAGGCACATCCACAGCCGGGCGCCCACCTGTTGTCCAGCCAGTGGTGCAGCTGCAGGAAACCCAGCCGCGCGCGGCTCTGCTCCAGGCTCAGGCCCAGTTCCTGCACGTAGCCCCCGCTGTCGTACACGGCGCAGTCGCCCCAGGACCAGGCGCTGCGGGAGAGCGGTGGTGCTTGAGCCGGTGCCCCCCCCCCCCCAGGAGCCATGGCTGGCTAGGGAGCGAGGGGCTCCTCTGGATGACTTTCCTCCCCGCCTGCAGGGAACCCCAGGGCCCGCCTTCTGCTCACCCCAGCAGGTCGGGCGCAGAGTAGGCCCACGTCTCGGAGCCGGAGCCGTTGTGGGCTATGCTCTCCCAACCAACACCATAGTCGCTGGTGCTGAAGCCACCTGCGGCTGAGCACATGTGCACCCCCGAGCCGGGAGGGTCTGGGTGGAGTGCTGAAATGCACAGGGGGCCAGGGCCAGGCCCAGGGGACAATCATAACTCAGACGGGAGCAATGTTTATCAGCTGGGCTGAGCTGCTCTGTACCATCTCTCTGAATCCTCCCAGCAACCCATAAAGTAGACATCAGGATTCTCCATTCCACAGAAAAGGGAATAGCACGAAGACAGGCTCACAGCTAGCTAGGAGAGCTGAAACTAGAACTCACTAAAGGATACTCTTTGCAAAGACAAGGATAAGTGTTGGGGTGACCCTCCCCAGCTCACCTTCCTGTAGCCGCACCTGCCGCAGCCGCGGGGGCCCCAGTTCTGGGCTGGACTGGTTCCCGTAGACATAGGGGAGCAGCACATGGGACATCCACGGCCAGAACTCGTCAGATCTGCCCACCGCAGACAGAGTCACACACTCATCCCTCAGCTTCCCCACACCCGACCAGGGGTAGGAGACCCACAGATGCTCACAAAGCACTGCTTACTGCAGCCCCAAGGGGACGAGGCTAGACCCTGGTCCTCAGCCTCGCCCTGCTGACGTTTTGGGGCAGGTAATTTTTTTTTAAAGATGACCGGTAGGCCAGCCCGGTGGCACACTGGATAGTGCGCCGCTTGGGAAGCGCGGCGGCGCTCCCGCCCAAGGGTTCGGATCCCACATACAGACCGGTTCCCGCTCACTGGCTGAGCGAGGCGCGGGAGCAACACCGAGGGTTGCGGTCCCGTTGCCGGTCCCGGTCCGGTGCGGGGGCGACACTGAGGGTTGCGATCCGTTGCCGGACACGGAAAAAGACAAAAAAAAAAAAATGACCGGTAGGGAGACCTTAACCCTCGGCTTGGTGTTGTCAGCACCACGCTCTCCCAAGTGAGTTAACCGGCCATCCCTTTATAGGGATCCGAACCCGTGGCCTTGGTGTCATCAGCACCACACTCTCCCAAGTGAGTCACGGGCCAGCCCCAGGGCAGGTAATTCTCTCTCATGGGCTGTACTGTGTACGCAGTATCTCTACCCACTAAATGCCAGTAGCATCTACTCCTATCCTGACAACTAAAAATGTATCTAGACATCTGCAAATGTCCTCTAGAGGTTGGGCTAGACTGGTCGGTGTCACTGCTGCCCTAGCCCAGCAGACAGACGAATATGTGGGTCCGGGGGCATCCATACCGGGTAATGGCCAGGAAGGCCTGGCTATCCAGCTCCTGCTTGATGGCGCTCTGCAGACGATAGGCGTGGCTATGGCATGAGGCGTCCCCGTAGTTGGCCAGCAGTATCACCAGTAGGAAAAGCATATACACCAGGAGGCTCTTGGAGACAGGGACAGCCCTTGGGTTAGCCTGATCCCAGCCCACAGTAACAGGGCAAGACTTCAGGACTGCCAGGCAGTAAAATGCCCCTGGCCAGGGTGCCTGACACTAGGAAACAAGAGCACAGACACTCCACCCGTGCCCCTACACACAATCCACTGAAGGCCAAGGCAGTAATGCTCGAGGCCCTACAAGGCCAGGCAGGAACAGGCATCTGAACTGGGTGCCAACAAGGACTGGGGGGCAGTAGGTGTAAGGGAGGGTGACAGGAGGGAGTCAGGGCAGGAGCTGTAGAGCCTGGAATGCTGCCAAAAGGCCTTCTGTGGTCAGGAAGAGGGAGGGACATGAAAGGTTCAGCAGAGTGCTAGCAGTAGGAGGAGATGGAGAGGGTACACTGGCCGCAGCATACTGTGCTGGGCTCACCCGCAGCATTCCGTGCAGCCTCTTGACCTTGCGGGCTTCCTCCTTCGCCAGGAAGAGGGCAAAGCCATGGGGTGGCCGCACGCGGGGCACGCGCTCGCTCACGGGTGTCACGGCTGGGCTCTCTACCAGGGTGTCATCTTCATCCGGGTGCAGCCGCTTGGCCACCAGTGAAAAGTAGAGAGCTTCCAGAAGGACCTGGGGTGGGAGGTGGCATCAGAGGGGCCAGCAAGTGCCAGAGACTGAGGCCCCACCCTCCTGGCAGCTCACTCACCTTAAGCGGCTCCCAGCCAAGGAAGGAGACCAGGAAGCTGCAGCTGCTTGAGAGGAGCCACATGACGCTCACACTGGGGGGGAAGCTGGCCCCAACCCACCCGGAGACCCCCACAGCTACAGCAACCAGGAGCAGGCTGAGCCCGTGGGCCAGAGAGGCACACCAGGAGGGCAGCAGTCGCTTCCGCAGACCCTCCATCACCAATCCTGGGGCACAGAGACAGACATATGACTGGCAGCCCAAAGAGAGGGGCTGGGAGGGGCGTCCTGGGCACATAGGAGCACACCTGTCCTGGAGGGCCTTGTTGCCTGGGGCTGTTCCCAGATCAGGCCTGAGCTGGGTGGCCCCTTCTCCCCCAGCCTCTGCAGCATCAGTGCCTCTGTCTTCTCCCCAAGGGTGCTGGACCTGAGGCACAGGGTGGGGGCCGTGAGTTCTTCCCATGCTCTCAGAAAGAGGGCAGTGGCATCCAGCCCATGCTCATCTGGCAGGGAAAGTTCCTTGAGCTTCTGCAGGCCCATGCCCGCCCACCCCCACCTGTGAAGACATGGAAGACCCAGGCCCAAACCACAGTGATGGTGGTGCCCGGAACTCAGGACACCACTGGTCACGCCAGGGGAAATAACCCACCCGGCTGTCAGGCCAAAGCTGAGTAGCAGCCACACCCCCTGCTTACAAGTCCATGGCCCATCACCTGGCTAGGGAGTCCTTGTCCTAAAAATCTCCCGTCCTGCTGCCACTCCAGCCATTGTCCTCATCTTTCAGGGCATGACTGGCAGCCTCCGCATGCTCCTCCTCACACCAGCAAACTGACTGGGTTTCAAGCCGGCCAAGCACACCTGGGCCTCACCCTCCTCTCCCCCTGGACAGACATTCTACAGAGGTCAGTGTACTCCCATGCAGTTCTGCAGCCTAAAATCAACTTTGGGGCAAGGGAATGTCCCTCTCTCAAATTCCAATAGTACACATGGCTCGAGGACCCAGAGACCTGTTTGTTCTTCAGGGAGATACTGGACCAAAGCATCGTGTCCCTGAGTCAGCATGCCATCCTGACCTTCCCAGTTGCAGAGCTGCTACAGAAAAAGGAGCTACAGAAGTGAGAGGAAATATGGGGATGAGAAGGAAGAGGAAAAGCCCAACTGTTCCATGTACTGACTGAGGAGAAAGTTCACACACTTGATGGCACCTGTGAATCTGTGCCCTGATCACGCCATAACCAAGGATGGTCCCAGATCCAAGTGTGTGCCCGCCTCTGAACTGCCTGGAATGTTGCTGTTTTTGTGTGTTTGCCAGAGAATAAGACACTATCATTTATCGAGGTGGGAGATAATAGAATAACGAGTGAATGGAGGTGAATTTTTCCTTGAAACTGACCTTTTTGATTATAAAAGTGGTAAAACATATTTGAAGAAAATAGAGTAAAAGTAGGAAGTAGATATTTAACACTAGCATTTCCATCGTATGAGGAACGGCACTGTTAACAGCTGCTCTAGTCCTTCTGTATGTGGACGTTTGTTATCCACGTGGATATAAACACAGATTACAATCAAACAGCATGACAGCATAGAACACACAGAATCTTACACTAGACTCTTAAGCTGCATGAAAACAAAGACTATCATTGCCTAACATTCGTGATTCCTTCAGTCATTCAAATATTTATTGATCCCCTACTAAATGCCTGGCGCTGCTACAGGCACTGGGGATACAACAGTGAAAGGAAGTCTCTGCACTTACAGTGTACATGTCGCACTGTCAGTACGAACAAGCTATTGTGCAGAACACAAGGTGAGACCTGGAGAGGCTGGCCTGTGTGTGTGCATGTGTGTGCGCACATGTGTGTGCACATGGCTACACCTTACTGCATCTATGTACGGGAGGCTCTGATCAGGTGACATCTGAGCAAAGACCTGAAGGGAGGAGAGCATGAGGACATCATCCTGGGGATAAGCAGCAGCCAAGAAGATGGAGGCAGATGGAGGGGGCACACAGCGGAGGGGACATGAGCAGCGCAGGGAGGGTAGCGGGGAGGTGGTGGCACCAGACTGCACAGCCGGGTGGAGCATTGTGAGGACTTAGGCTTGAACTCTCAGGGGTCCTGGGATGGCTAACAGTTGTGAGGGGCACCTCCAGGGATCCCCAGTGACACTTCCCTCCTGGCATCAGGCCCTTGTGTAGTCCCTTCCCAGAATAACCGAGATGAATGGGAAATGACAGTGTGTGACTAATGGGGCTGGGTCATAAAAGATACTGTGGCTTCTGCCTTGCTCTCTTGGATTGCTTGCTCTGGGGCATGCCAGCCACCAGGCTGGCATGATGCTTGAGCAGCCCTGTGGTGACATCTACTTGGGGAGGAAGGAAGGCCTCCTGCCACACTGTACCTGCCACCTGAGTTGTTTTAAGCTACACATTCTGGGGTAACCAGTTAGGCAGCAAGACATAACCAGTGCACCAGGAGGGCGGGGACGGGGTCGAAGGGAACAGGCTGTCTCTGGTGCAGGTGGAGCGTGAACAGTAGAGGAAGTGTGCAGCAGACAGCCCGCTGAGCAGGCCCTGGAATGGACCGGGCAGAAGACAATGTTTTGATGGAACCTACAGGTGCACATGGAGAGGTGGCCAGACTGCGTCTGGGAAGTAGCTGATAGAATTTGTTGAAGGCTTGCATGAGGAATGATACAAAGAGAAGAGTCAGGAATGAATCAAAGACTTCTGTCTTGGTCAGCTATAAGAGGGCATCTGCCATTGTCTGAGATGGGCATAACTGGGGGAGAAAGGAAAAATCTGGGGTGGGGAAGTCCAGCGCTCTGATGCTGTGAAGTCTGAGCAGCCGCGGGACACCCAGGTGGTGCTGCGGCTGTGCAGGCAGGTGGATGTCTGAACCTGGGTTTCAGGAAGAGCTTTGGGCTGGACATATTTGGGGGTGATCAGGTTATAATTACTACAACTTTTTTTTTTTGTCTTTTTCATGACCAGTAAGGGAATCGCAACCCTTGGTGTGGTGTCGCCCGCACTGCGCTCAGCCAGTGAGCACACTGGCCAGTCCTATATAGGATCCGAACCCACGGAGGGAGCGTCGCTGCGCTCCCAGCGCTGCACTCTCCCCAGTGCACCACGGGGCCGGCCCTATAATTACTACCCCAGTACTTCCCCATATTATAGATTTTTTAACTCAACTGGCAACTTCTTCATAAAGATGCCTCGTGTCAAGGTTGTCTGCCTTTGTAAAATGATCCAGGAAGCTTTCCCTTTTTCCCTGTGTTCTGGGACAGTTCATATCTCAGTAATTTCTGGTTGCTTGAAAATCGGAAGAGTTCAAAGGAATGAGAATGTGGATATTAACATAGAAGCAGATGAGAAAAGTATAAGGTAATTCTATGTGACTCTTTGTTACTAAGTTGGAAAACAGCCAAGACGTTGAGACGTTCTTAAAAATATGGATAACCAGGGCCGGCCTGGTGGCGCACTGGAGAGTACGCCGCTTGGGAGCGCAGCAGCACTCCCGCTGAGGGTTCGGATCCCATGTGGAGACTGGTTCCCGCTCACTGGCTGAGCGCAGTGCGGGCGCAACACCGAGGGTTGCGATCCCGTTGCTGGTCCCCAGTACGGGCGCGACACCGAGGGTTGCGATCCCGTTACCCGTCAGTAAAAAAGACAAAAAGGAAAAAAAAATATATGAATAACCAAAAAGATCTCAAAAAGAAAAAAAAAAAAATAGGGTATTTCAAAACCTGCCCATGATTTCTCACTATTCTGAGACCAAAATCAAAATTTTCCTCCCAGGGCCAGCCTGTGGCTGACATGGGAGAATGTGGTGCTGATAACACCAAGGCCATGGGTTCAGATCACTATACAGGGATGGCCAGTTCACTCACTTGGGAGAGCATTGTGCTGACAACACCAAGCCAAGGGTTAAGATCCCCTTACCAGTCATCTTTAAAAAAAACAAAAATTTTCCTCCCCACGCTGGTTGCCTTTCACTCCTCAAAGGCTCCGAGATCCTGCTTCCTCCCTAAAGGGAAGGTCCCCAGGCCGTGGGTGATCACCTGAGGTGCTTTCCACAGAGGAAAAACCAGGGCTCAGAGCAACGTGTTCTCAGCCCAGAGCCAGAGGGAGCCCCCACCCCGCCCCACTCAGGGAGCAGGGCCTGGGCTCCTGGCTACCCCAGCCATCATACCCCAGCCCCTCCCCCAGGATTTCCCCTCTCCCCCCACCGAAAACCAGGTACTCACAAGCCAGTGAGCAGGTCCGTTTCTCTTTGTGTGTCCTGGGTGGGGGCCAGTACCTGCTGGATCAGGTCTTCATCTGGAGGAAGCAGGACATGTTAGGGAGTGGGGGGTCCTGCAACTCAGGGGCCCCTCAGGGCCTTTGCTCACCTGAGTTTGGAGCCTTCCTCCTCCCAGTCCCAACTCACCTGACGCTGAAAAGTATTTGGCAGGGGAGGAGGGGCTGACCAGGGAGAGACCATCGTCCTCTGGGCCCAGCAAGCGGCCTGTCCGGCCCTGTGCCAGCCGCTGCAGGGTGCTGCCCACGATGGATGGGTCACTGAGCAGATCTGGCCAACTGAGCGTGCCTTCGCTGGAAGGCCAGCACACCAGGCTGTAGTGATATAGGTCAGCAAGGGGAGCCCAGGGGGACATGTCTGCACACACACAGACACAGCAAGCATCACATGAGGACACATGGGGCTTCTGAGCAAACCCATTCCCAAGAGAGCATGTAACAACACAGCTGGCCAGTGCTGGACAAGGACACGCCACGCAGCCCAGACACCCACAACACACCACACACGAGAAGCAGCTGACCTACACCAAGGCTCACGTTTTCTCTAGGGAACCCCACCTTTTAGAGTCATCCAGAAACAAGTCACTTTTCATTTGTGCAGCGAAGGCCTGTTGGGAAATGCAGAGCACGCCTCAGGGTCGACTGCCGAGGCTGCAGGATCCACCCAGCCCAGGCAGGGCTAGAGCCTGTCCCTGGGCCCCAATGGAGCCCTCACCTCAGCACGGAGGCCAGACAGTGTGAGGAAGGAGCTGTCCAGTCCAGAGGAGTCCAGGTAGCTGTCGATGTCCAGCACCTGCTGTCCTGCGGGGGTGGGGCTCAGGCCCCCAGCCACCTGCAGGCAGAGGGCAGCTGGTCAGCAGGAGCCAGCTCTGGCCTTTGCTCAGGGCAGGCATGAGAAGCTACCTCCTGAGCAGACAGGGCTAGATCAGTGCTGTCCAAGACAGTGTTCTAGAACAATGGACAGGGGCCGGCCCGGTGGCGCACTGCTACGGTGCTCCGCTTGGGAGTGTGGCGGCGCTCCCGCCGAGGGTTCGGATCCCACATACAGACCGGTTCCCGCTCACTGGCTGAGCGAGGTGCGGGTGCAGCACTGAGGGTTGCGATCCCGTTGCCGGTCCCGGTCCGGTACGGGCACGACACTGAGGGTTGCGATCCGTTGCCGGACACGAAAAAAGACAAAAAGGAAAAAAAAAAAAAATAGAACAATGGACAGGTTCTGTATCTGTCCATCACTGCAGCACCAAGGCACATGCTGTTACTGAGTGCGTGCAACATGGCCAGGGCATCTGGGACACTGAATTTTCAATTTTATTTCACTTTAATTAATTTAAATATAAACATAAGTGGCCACGTACAGCTCGTGGTTACTGTATTGAACTCCTGGGATGAATCCTAGGCCATGGTGTAACCCTCTTCTATGTGTTGTTGTATTCAGTTTGTTAGTGTACTGTTGGGAGCTTTGCATGTATATTGCATTTTCCTGTGATGACCTTGCAGGGTGATGCTGCCTCAAGGAACGAGTTGGGAAGTGCTCCCTCCTCTTGTATATTCTGGGAAGAGTTTGTGAAGGGCTGGTGTTAATTCTTGAACTGTTTGGTAGAATTCACTAGTGAAGCCATGTGGGCCTGGGCTTTTCTTTGCGGGAAGTTTTAAAATTACTAATTTAACCTCTTTACTTGCTATGGGTCTACTGAGATTTTTCTATTCCTCTTGAGTGAGTTTTGGTAGCTTGTGTATTTCTAGCAATGTGTCTGTTTCTCCTGAGTCGCCTGGCATGTTGCTGGATAGCCGTTCGTGGTATTTATTCCCTAGTAGGCCTGTTAATTTTTTTTAAGGTCGGGGAATGATGTTCTCTCTTTCATTCACCATTTTGGCAATTTCAATCTTTTTTTTTCCCTTCCCCTGGTTAGTCCAGCTGAAGGCTTGTCAATATTGTTGGCCTTTTCAAAGTTCCAGCTTTTGGTTCACTGATTTTTGCCCCTTTGTTTTTGTTTTTTTTTTCCTTTTTGTCTTTATTCGTGACTGGTAACGGGATCGCAACCCTCAGTGTCACGCCCGTACCGCGACCGGCAACAGGATTGCAACCCTCGGTGTCGCGCCCGCACCGCGCTCAACCAGTGAGCGGACCGGTCTCTATATGGGATCCGAACCCTCGGCGGGAGCGCCACCACACTCCCAAGTGCCGCACTCTACCGAGTGCGCCACCGGGCCGGCCCGATTTCTCCCCCTTTGGCTGCCATACTAGACAACACAGCCCTCAGCGGCGATGCTCCACCCCCAGAGTACCAGGGTCCCCCAGCCCCAGCCCACCTTGCTCCGGGACATCCGGAAGAGGAACAGGATAGCCAGGTAGACAGGATAGACAACCACACTGGACACCAGGCCGATGGCCACTGTGTCAGCACTCAGTGGGATCAGACTGGACACAGGCCCGGTGCTGTGTGGTAGAGAGGAGAGACCCAGGCCAGGTGAGGCTAGAGGGAGCAGGAGGAGTCGGGCAGGGGAGGCCATCCTGACTCCCATGGGCACCCACCTGTAGGTGGTATCTCCCACAACACCGTACCACACGGCATTGGCACCCAGGAAGAGGCAGAAGAGGAGGACACAGCAGGTGGCCCTCTGGACGCGGGTGAAGCGGCTGCGGGGCTGCCGGTCCCATATGGAGAGCCAGATGTGCTTGTCAAAGAAGCCACGCTGCAGCTCAGCCACGAGGAGGCGCCGGAACTGCCACAGGGCCACATCATCTGGGGAAAGGGCACAGGAGGGGCTGCAGGAGGCCAAGTTGCAGGCCCCCTCCAGCCCACCCCAGGCAGTAGACAGGGCCTCACTTGCAGCCAGCACCTCCTTTTCCACCAGACCCCCGTTGTCCTCTGTCTCCACTGACAGCCAGTCGTTGACCAAGAAGAAGGTGCTGCGGGCGTTCTGCAGGTCCCTGACAATGACATGCTGCAGGAACCAGGCGGGGCTGAGTCCTGCAAAGGAGGTGGGGGCTGGGTTAGGGCTGCAGGGCGCTGGGGGCGGGAGGGTTGGCGATGGCACCCACCCCAGACCTTTGTTGTCATGCCACACTCGGATTTTCCAAACACTGCCCAGGCTGCGTGGGGTGGCGATCTGGAAGACGTCCAGGCTGTTGCGGTGGAAGGCTCTGTCCCCGTCCAGGTGCCGGTGGCCGCTCCGGCTGTCTACCCCATACAGCATGATGCCTACATGGGCCGTGGTACCTGGAGGAGGGAAGGAGAGCGGCAGAACTCTGGCTTTGCTGCCCACCAAATACATAACCCCAGGCTTCACACCCTTCATTCATTCAACAAGTAACTACAGGTAGTCCTTGCTTTGCCCAGTTTCGACATGCACGAGTTTCAGTTGCCTCAGTTTGTTAAACAAACACCAACCCCACCAACACAACTGGAAGTTCAGTTACCACGTGTGCTAGCTGTGAGTTACTGCAAGAAGCATGACCTGGCTGTGTGCTCCTAGCGCACCAATCACCATGTAGAGATGCTTGTCATGATCAGTGCCCGTCACCACACACGCACAGACTGCAAAGCATCTAGCTGTGCCACCTCCTTCTTTCTCAGTGATAAACCCATCTGAGTGTTTTTAAAAACGGCTCACAAGGGCTGGCCCGGTGGCGCACTGAATAGTGCGCCGCTTGGGAAGCGCGGCGGCGCTCCCGCCCGAGGGTTTGGATCCCACATACAGACCGGTTCCTGCTCGCTGGCTGAGCAAGGCGCGGGAGCAGCACCGAGGGTTGCAATCCCGTTGCCGGTCCCC